>NW_010131362.1:0-38923 GCF_000699245.1 Pterocles gutturalis
TTTGAGCGTCCCAGGCGGTGGAAGGGGGGCGGGGAAGGCCTTGGAGAGTAATGCCGAGCCAGGAGAGAGCACCGAAAAAGCAGAGCGGAGGCAAAAGAGAACACTCTTCTGGGTGTTCTTACCTATATACTGGGAATGACGTGCATGTTATGGAATATCATTGGCTATTCTGAGTTTCAATTTTAACATAAGGGCAAATCCTATGCTAGCAACCGGCTGTGCCTCTTTGCTTGTCTGCTGACCTTGGCAGCAGAACAAAACATCGGTCTTATCAGCTTCTCCTGAGCCTAAATCCAAAACACAGCCTCTTGCTAGCTATTTATGAAGAAGAGGGAGAGAAAAGAAAAAAAAATTAACAGAGTTAACTTTAAGTTAACTTTAACCCACGACACCTGTGCAACCTGTTTTGTCTGTATTTTCTCCACCTTAGCCCCTGAACATGCTAATGTAAGAAGTTAAGACAGATCTGATAGAAAACCCTTTAGAAGTGACTGGTTATCTCTGCTGATGAGTACATGAACTCAGAGTGACCAGCTTTGATTTAGATACCTGAATTTTAGCTTTGTAGAGTTGAAAAAGATTAATCTCATCTTTCAGTGCTGAAAGGAAACCAAGTTGCTTAAATGTCTCACAGTAAACAAATGACCTTTTATTTTTTACTTACCAATACAATTCATAGTATTTTTACCCTTTTCAAGGTCTTGTGTGAACCTTACATTATGCTAGTTTAAAGAAAATTAATTATACTATTAACTTTTGCTTTTTGAGGGCGCAGTTGGCCAGAATTATCAACTGCTGTCTAATGGTACTGTTAGATACCATAATTCTGAAATCACTTTAGGACATGTAATTTTTTATTGATGCTTTTTTTTTGTTTTGTTTGTGTGTGGGGTTTTTTGTGTTTTTTTAGTAGCTTGCTGTTTATTATTACCTGATCTGAATAGCTATTGTAGATCTTACTCTAATTAGTTTAACTAGAGAACAGGAATAAGGAATTGGTCAAACAGTCTCCTTCTGATGGATGACCCTGTATTAGATAGCTAATAGTGACAAGTGGTTTTCTTGGAAGGGTTTGATCAATAAAATTCCCCTGGATTTATAATCCCATTGTCTTTGTCTCCTGACAAGTAACAGTTGCTGTTATTCTAGGCTTGACTGGCATTTGATTTATCAGATGAAACTTTCTGCTTTGCCCAGTTGAGATTGTCATTGTAATGCTCTGAGACTTTTAGGACAAAAACGGTCCTAAAACAGATGATCAGACAAGAATCTGTCCATTGTTGGTAACTGGTGTAATGAAGATTTTTATTTCTTTATTTATTTATTTTACATTCTGATGTAGTTCATGGGTCAGTTATCAAGGGTTCATAAAAGCTGTATTGCAGAAAGGAGACGGTTCTGCTTTGTAGCATTGGGGTAGACTAATTGTAGTTAAAAGGAGGGGCTCTGTGAGTCAAAATCATAGAATCATTTAGGTTGGAAAAGACCTTTAAGATCATAAATTACAACAGTTACCCTAGCACTGCCAAGTCCACCACTAAACCTTGCCCCTAAGTGCCATATCTACGTGTCCTTTAAATGCCCCCAGCAATGGTGAGTCTACCATTTTCCTGGGCAGCCTGTTGCGATGCTTGACAACCCTTTCAGTGAATAAATTTTTCCTAATATCCAATCTAAACTTCCCCTGGTGCAACTTGAGGCCATTTCCTCTTGTCCTGTCACTTGTTTCCTGGGAAAAGAGACTGACACCCACCTCGCTATAACCTCCTTTCAGGTAGCTGTAGACAGCGATAAGGTCTCCACTCAGCCTCCTTTTCTCCAGAGTTAACAACCCCAGTTCCCTCAGCTTCTCCTCATAAGACTTGTGCTCTAGACCCTTCACCAGCTTCGTTGCTCTCATTTGGACACACTCCAGCAACTCAATGTCTTTCTCATAGTGAGGGGCCCAAAACTGAACACAGGATTTGAGGTGTGGCCTCAGCAGTGCCAGGTACAGGGGCACAATCACTTCCCTAGTCCTGCTGGCCACACTATTTCTGATACAAGCCAGGATGCTATTGGCTTTCTTAGCCACATGGGCACGCTACTGCCTCATATTCAGCTGGTTGTCGACCAGCACCCCCAGGTCCTTTTCTGCCGGGCAGCTTTCCAGCCACAACACATCAGGAATCATAGAATCATAGAATGGTTTGGGTTGGAAAGGACCTTAAAGATCATCGAGTTCCAACCCCCCTAACCGTGGGCAGGGACACCTCCCACCCAGCCTCATCCAGCCTGGCCTTGAACACCTCCAGGGATGGGGCATCCACAGCTTCTCTGGGCAACCTGTTCCAGTGTCTCACCACCCTCACAGTGAAAAATTTCTTCCTAATGTCTAGTCTAAATCTACTGTCTTTCAACTTATACCCCTTACCCCTTGTCCTCTCACTACACTCTCTGATAAAAAGTGTTTCCGTAGAAGTTTAATGTAGTATTTCCAGCCTCTTGGGAGTTAAGCATAACTGCTGTTGTAGTCTCCTCCAATAATTTCTCAATATCTCATTATGGAGGATGAAGATACAAGCTCTGATAAGGCTAACAGCAATGAGATTCTTCTATAAAAGAAAGAATTTGCCTGGAGCAGCTGCTTTGAGAGGCCCAGTAGCCATCTCTGATGACTGGGACAGGGCAGATGTGCACTCAAGATAAGCTCCAAGAGAACACAGTTCTTGATGGTGGTCATACAGTGCCTTGTAGGCTCCCAGAGACCATGAAGTAGCTAAGGAAGAGCCCTGCCATCAAGTGCTTGCTAGTAGTGACTTTGTTCATCTCATGCTCTTGAGTTATGCCTCTGTTTCCACTATGGAACAGAATGTTTAGTTATAAATTAATCATGTTATTTTATGACTTGGCCTTCACATTTGGCTCTGGGAATGACAGATCGATACAGAATCACAACCTTGGGCTGCCTTTCACCCTGTGTGAGCTGTTCCCAACCTCTGCAAGAGCTCACACAGTTTGTCCTCTTGCTGAAAGGTGTTGCTTGAGCACCGCTTGTCCTAAAAGCTACAGTTTTAAAGAGTAGGTTTATTTTGAAGCTCTAACCTTTGCTCCTTTGGCAAGCAAGCAGCAAATGACTAGGAAAATACATTCCTTCTTCACAGTGACTTAGTAACTTGTTTGTGTGTGTCTATCAGCTGACCAAATGGCACTTCATTCCTAATAAGATACTCTGATTTCAACTTCAATACTAACTCGTGACTTTTTTAAAAATTATTTTAATTTTTTTTCCTTATTTCAGCTCAGGCAAAGGATTTACTTCAAATTACAGCTTGCTTAGAAGTGCTCTGAGGGAAATCTAGCCTACCAAAGAAACACCTGTTAAAAGGAGGAAAAGTCTGATTGTAGACAGATGAAGGTTAAGGTTTGCCTATTTTGTTATCTAGCAGCATAGTTCTCTAGCTAGAGATAATAAAATATGTGTCAAAATAGTTAATGACAGAAAATATACCTGCTCATCACAGTAATCTTGTAGCTCTTGACCAAAAAAATTATGCCAAGAGTTCACTTTAAATTAAATTACATGGTTGCTCTAACTAGCAGAATGCTACTTGATCTTAATTTTTCTAGTCCTATAGCAGGACTTTATAGAATAAAGCCTAATTTCTCATAAATGCTAGTCATAAACATTTAAGATATAAACAATTTATGCAGAGTTATTTTGTGGGAGTTAGAGGAGTAGAGGAGTTAATATTTATTGATACAATGTACTAGGAATGCAGCCAGATATCCTCTGATGCAGGCTGTGCTCAGTAGTGGTGAATATAAGATCAGCAGCACATGGAGTGAAAGACTGGCAAAGACAAGACTAATTCATAAACAGAGAAGTTGTATTTGTGCATGAAAATTGTTATTGTACAACACTTTACAAAAGACAGCACTAGAGAGAGCATTTGCCCTGGGTTTACCCCTGCTTAACTAATCTCTCCCTAACTAGCTGCTTGCTGTTGTGGTTAGAAGCCTTGGCATAAATGCCTCCAGTTTTCACTACAGTTGGTTAAAATAAATCTTTTGCCATCAATTGAACCTTTTCAGTGGTTTACTAACAATTATTCTCACTGGTCTCTCCCCTAAGTTTGGCATATCTTTAATGTTAGTCTGCAGAGACCTGAGCTTGTCCAGATTATTTCCATAAATATTGCATGTCATTTTTTCAGAAATATTTTAAAGATCTGCTGCTTTTACCTTGGCAGTACTGAAGATCAGATAAATATATTCCATAAGCTTGTAATAAACTTTACTTTTTTTAAGAAAAAATATAACTCAAACCGGATGGATATTTGGAACTGCAATAGTGACCAAGATAGAACTATGCTCTCGGTAGCTAGAAAAAAAATTGCAGTCAAATGGACTATGGGCTCCGCTAGCAGTCATAGGAGCTGCATATATGAGAAACTGAGTGATCTGGATTTTGGCTGTTCCTTCTTATAGGAAGGAGCAGCTTCAGTGAGGGGTAATGGGTAGGAAGGATGCTTGTTGCTTGCAGAGTTATAGGCTTGCTTTGCATCTGTGCAAGCTGTTTGTTCAGTAAAAATATATTGGAATTAATTGGAAAATATAAATCATTGGGATTATCTAATGAGAAAACACAAAACCAACAAGATAATCAGACCATCTTATTTACACAGGGGGCCTGTTTGACACTGCAGTGTGTCTGCTATATTGTCCAGATGGCAACTTGTTTTACTAGCATGCTTGGGCTTGTTCTTTTGCTCCAGGGATTATGCTACACAGTACCACTTATGCTGGAGAGATGGACTTCATATAAGAAAGACTCCTTTATGGTAGACGTTTCCTTTATTAATGTGGCCACTAAGCAGCAAAAATTTCGTTGATCTGTCACTTGTACATCAACAAGTCTTGATGCTTTAAAGAATTCCACTCCTCTTCTAAAGCCTTTTTCCTTGCCAAATGATGACCTGCAGTAGGATTCATCAAATAAGTAGCAATAGCTTTTACAACAAGAACAATTTACAAAAATATTAGCATGGTAGTTCTATGTGGGATTATCCAGCCGAGGAGGGCACACAGCCTTTGTCACTATTGTTGTCCAAAGGAGAGCTCAGAGGACTTGTAGGAAACCCGTTTGTGCTTTCACTGTAGGACTGAGTTCAGAGGAGAGCCATGAAGATGGTCAGAGGGCTGGAGCACCTTCCCTGTGAGGACAGGCTGAGAGAGCTGGGGTTGTTCAGCCTGGAGAAGAGAAGGCTCTGGGGAGACCTTAGAGCAGCCTTCCAGTACCTGAACGGGGATACAGGAGAGATGGGGATGGACTCTTTATCAGGGAGTGTAGTGAGAGGACAAGGGGTAACAGTTATAAGCTGAAAAAGGGTAGATTTATATTGTATACTAGGAGGAATTTTTTTACTGTGTGGGTGGTGAGGCACCAGACAACTTCAAACACCTTCCTTCAGTGTCTAGCAAGGCATTCCACAACATTAAACTATTGTAGTCTATCCTGAAGGCCTTATTATCACTTAAGATCACTTTCCCTCTTGAACTTCATTTGCTCTACAGTTTTCATCCAGTCTCCAAATTTTAGCATTCACTATAAGAAGTTAAATAAATGCCTTCAAATTACATACTTTTTGCTGTGCCAGAGCATTGTCATAAGATAGTATGAAGCCAACCACCTTTATGTTTTGTTTCAGTTGTTATGAATATTTGTTGTTTAATTAAAGCCTCAGCTCTATGAAGCAAATATTTACTGGGAAAATTTCATCTGTAAAGTAAAAGTGGTGGGGGAAAACTTGATAATGTGACAATAACGTGCACTGACAGGTGAAAAAGAAAAGGTAAAAAACCCAGGCCTTTCTTAGAGACAGACATGTAATTCTCAGGGTACCAGATGGTGTGGTGGAGCTGGTGAGGTTTGTGGTTGGCATTAAAATGTACTGTAGTTTTGCCCCTTCAGGGGTAAGAAAATGACAAAGCCTTTTGCAGTACCTTGAATACCGAATTTTCAAGCTTATTGCTAAGGATTGCAAAAGTTTCTTACTCTGTGGGGTTGGGGCTTATTTTTGTATTAATACTTGAAACTCTTAGGTTGTCAGTTTACTGTTTGGATGGAACTGGCAAACTTTCAGGGAACGTCTTTGCAATATTGGTTTGATTTGCTGACATTGAAAGCCTGGGTACATTTTCTTTTTGAACATCTAGGTTTTCCCTGTGTAGTGGAGGGATTTGAAGCTTATAGCATGGATATGCTTTTTTACTACACCTGTAAAAATCCACCCACATTTGGCAAAGTGATAAACATTTGAAAAATTGCATTTCACACATTCCTGGTCAAGTCTTATTAGGTTTTTTTTTTTTTTAGCAGCTACATTTCCAAAAGATTATGTATGTATTGGCTGTTTCCCTCCCTCAAGATAGGGCTTTCCTTGAAATTGCTGCTCTGAGTTGGACAAGTCAAACCAGTCCAACCAGAGGAACTGAGATCAAGGAATTTGCCTGTCATGTTTTCTAGTGAGCATTCTGTTAAGATGAGTTAGCACATCAATATGAATTAAACATTGAGGATTAAGCTTCAGTAGAGATAGGAATTGGGCAAGTGGGTGAGAGTGGTTGTTAGTTAAGTGGTAAGTTGTGTTTGTCTGCATGGCTAACCAAGAGTGGGAGCAGGACTGAGAAAAGATGAGAGCCATAGAAGGGAGTTCTGGCTGAGCAAAGGATAGGCTGAACTGGTGGCCTTGAGGAAGGGCGTGAGAAAGAAGTGAGATCCAGTGAGGAGCTGGATTACATGAAGAGAGTATACTGCAGCTCAGGAAAAACATGAGGGTAGAGAGACTGGGTGGGATGGCCTTGGTGTGGTAAAGGAGAGAGGCGGCCTGGGTGTTCTGGATGCAGTCTCTGATGTGACTACAAACTGAGTTCCTCCAGGAGATGAAGTACTTCAGGTGTGCTTGAGTACAAACCACATGACACCGAATATAGATGCAAGGCCAACTTTTTGCTATAAAATGAATGCCTTCAGTGCATTAAATTGCTAATATAGTGTCCCCCAGTGCATCCAGTGTCCCCCAACAATACTTACACGTGCTGATGCAGAGCTTCTCAATCATTCAGTTATGTTGGCTACCACTTAAAACCAAGATTCTTGTGATAACTTTCTTCCCCATGTTTTTTGGCTAGACCACCTTCCTTTTTGTTTTGCGTTGTGGAAAATCCTTGCATTAATTAGACAAAGATCTAGTAGAACACTTTCCTGAAATTGTTTTTCTATAAATTCTAGCTAAACTTACCAGCTGCAATTAGAGAGGACCCAGCAGGTTGTCACTGGTGTCAGTGGAGAAACTTGGAGCTTTTTTGCAGCAGGATTTACGAGTTTCCAAAGTTTAAAAAAGAAGAGAGGAGAAGTTGTATATGTACTGATTTATTTCTCTTACAAGGTCCTGCATTAAGTCTACTACAAGCGGATACTATGTGTCTGCCTTCGTTCTTTTGCCTGAAGTCCAAGGTACAAGAACCTCCGCTATCTCCGGTTTTACTTGGAACATTGCTGCAGTTGCTCAGTGCTTTCTTGGGCTGTTGGTATCTTCTATAAGGCAAGAATTACTTTCACATAAATTTTGCATTCACTCAGCAAGGACAAATTGTCATCTTTTTTTTTTTTCCGTTTTCTTTTTCTCTCTGTAGGCTCTTCTTGTGATTGCCCCCTGTCCCAAATGTTTTGTCATTACTACCCTACATCTTCATATTAGTACTTTACATCTCTTCCTGTATGTGAACATTTTGGTTTTTTGTACTGTAGAAGCACCTTCGTAGACTTTCATAAGTTTATGGCATTTTCTGTCTTTCTATATAACCCAGAAAGGAGATAATTTGTCCTTTTATTTTGTCCCTTTTTTGCAAATAGTCTTTGCATAATTAAAAAAGACTGTCTGGTAAAAGTGAAAATCAGGTGGTGTGCCAGCAGAACCTGAACCTGCTGAAATAATAACTTTTGTGCCCTGATCCGCTGGGTTGAAGCTGATTGAGACAGCTCAGCATGATTGTTTGGAGTGAAAACAATCCCACACGGCCCATGTGCAGTTGAGTAGGTCACAGTCATAGGTAACTTCTGCCTTGAGTTAGAGAAGATATCTTCCTTTACCTGCTGGTCTGTACAGGTTCATCTACACCTTGCGTAGGAGTTCAAGGTCTGAAGCAAGAATGTCTGGTTTTTGATTCATTATCTTCCTTATGAATGTCGATTGAACAATACCATTCTGGAAGGCAGAATAGCCAAAGGATAGCGATGCTTGATTTCCGCACTGAGCGATGACTTCTTGGCTTTGGTAGAAATTTTCTAAAGAAAAATAGGATGACGTTGCAGCACTTCAGCAAAATTTTTGATAATGAATTGTGGGGTGGTGTTTTTTTTTTTTTTCCTTTTCTAATAGTGTTCTTTTGTTTGCATCAAGTAAAGGGGAAAGAAAGAGCCATAAATTCCTGAACTTGCGTACAGATTTTGATTTACTTTATCCTGGCCAAGACAAGTAAATCAAGTAAAGATTCAAAGCTGTACAACTTTCTATAGCTGCTTACTTTTTTTCTGATTATAATGTATTCTTTATTTTTTCTTAAGAAAAGTGGTTTCTTTTAACCATACATCTGAATTCTTTTGAGATTAATAAAATATAAAATCAGCTAATGCCCAACAGAAGGGAGACTCAGGGTAGGAATTACTAGGCTTCTCCCAGGGCACATGGAGAAAGTTTGACCTCGTATTTAAAAGCAGTAGCTTAGGCCTAATCCAAATTAAATTGAATTGAGTAGAAAGAGTTGCTGTGCTTTTAATGGAAAAAGAGTTGGGGAGTTCATTAGTAACATTAATATAGTACTGTCTCAAGAGGTTGCATTCTGCTGCATTTTATGTTTGAATATGACCGCCTTGCTGCAAATGAGCTGGTTATTGCGATGTCAGCAGCAGCAATTTCTTGAACAGATTACCATTACCAGTAATGGCATGGAGGGAGAAAAGTTTATTGCCATCTTCAATTTTTTTTGTAAATGAAGAGCTAGAAACCCAGAAGTTCAAAGGGGAGATGCATTCCTTAGTTTTAATGCACACTGCTGTGTTCCAGAAAAAGGGGGAGTATGGGGGAATGTATGTGGGTATGGAGAAAAATGTCATGAAATAGCTATTTCACTTGCAGTTGGAGCTGAAGTTCCACAAAAGGTCCCATGAAGGCTCTTATGAAACCTTGATATTGAGCATTGTCTGGAGGAAGTGGAGCAAAACTTCTTTTCATCCTAGTAGGAGAAATGCGGAGCTGTCTCCTTGCTTTCTCCATGAATGATGTGTCTGAGCCCTACAGGGCAGTGCAGCACAGAGACAGTAACTCCAAAGCTGGAGACAAGGCAGCGGCATCAATGCTGGGCTGTGGCGGAACTAGTTGATGCTGGTGGCCCTAAGATCTGGACCTGGTTTGCTTTGCAGGACATCTAATGCTACAGAAAACAGGTTGCCTACAAGCTGTTGGTGGGGTTAGCTTTTTGTTTTGTCCCTCCATCCCCCCTAGAAAAGAAAGAAGACCTTGGTAGACTCTGCCAGCCCAGCTTTCCTCCTGACATGTTAAAATAAATTGAGAATACTTCCCAGCTCCAGATGTGTATTCTGTCACCAAATGTTTTGTGTCCCTAATTTTCTTAGCAGTTTGCATGGGCTTAAATACTTACATATATGTATTTACAAATTAGTCACTTGGGTGTTGTTTAACTCCAAATTTTATTCAGAGATGTGTAATTTCTTATTTCATTTGCTGAGTCTAATGATGTGCATTAGCTTAAGCCATCCTTAAAGCCTATGCAGAATACAAGTTTCTTTACAGAACAATGCCAATGAACCTCCTAATCGCCAGTCATTCTAATGCTTTGTTTCGATCAGTTTATTATTTCAAACCAAAAATTTACTTTAACTTCCGGACAATCATAGACGAGAGTCTAGATTGAATTTCTGCCTTTGTTTCCCTTGCAAGGGTTTGTATCTAATGTTTCCAGAATGGAGAAATGATGTTCACATGCAGTGATTTTGCTGCCGTATATAATATGAAAGGGAATAAAATACTTTAGTATTGATGTTTCCATTAAATACGAAATATGAAAACTCTCTGTAGGAAGCAACATTAAATTAGTACAATTATGTATCATTCTAATCACAGCAAATAGCATTATTATTAGTAGCATTTCTACTAACTGCTATGGGCATGAAATAATTAAAAAAAAATTAAAAAACAGGGACATTTTACTTTTTCCTGAAATGAGATAGTGATTGGGGTGTCAGTAAGAGCAGAAGGCTTCTAAGAAAGTCTTTTCTTAGGGCTTTTTTTCCTTCGGATATCTGGAGACCTGTTTTCATCTAGGCCCTGGTGGTGTACAAAGAACTCTGGGATTTTGGGGTTTGTTTATTGGGTGGGAGTTTTTTTTGGTGTGTTTTTGGTTTTGTTTTGTTTTTTAATATAGTAACTGAACCAATACTCACTGTAATACCCCTGCCACTTCTGTGACAAAACAAGGCAC
Organism: Pterocles gutturalis; assembly: GCF_000699245.1. NCBI lineage: Eukaryota > Metazoa > Chordata > Aves > Pterocliformes > Pteroclidae > Pterocles > Pterocles gutturalis. The sequence continues at coordinate 10,543 of NW_010131362.1, forward strand.
AGAGGAAGCTGGGGGAGATAATCAGCCTGTTCTTTCATCTTGTTATTAGCTTCATCTGTCCAGGTTGGCACTTTCTGTGGTTATGTATGCCAAATATTCAGGATTATTTGTTTGACCACACAGCGACACTGCATGCCCATCACCTCTAATGCACCTCCTTTGATTGTCTTTTCTGACACTGTTTTGTGTCTTGCCCAGTGGTTGCTAATTTGTTTAAATCAAAACCAACTCTTTTCCACTTCTGAAATATTTCATTTGCTACTCTGTTCCATGTAGCATTAAAAATTTGTCACTCTTTTAGATATTTTTTTTTCCTTTGGGACTGAATTCCAAAGCAACAGATGAAAATTTTTGTCTTGTTTCATTTTCAGTAGCCTGAATTCAAAAAAGAGGCATAAGCAGAATAAATTAGCCAGCATATTTAAAGCTGAGAATATGTACTTAGTAAAGGTATAAATCTCTTGGGAGATGGTATCCAAAAGCTTGTGTAAACTGAGCGATTAGAATTCTTGCTTGGAAAGAAATTTACTTAAATTCTCTTTCTGTTAGAAATATTATCAGAGAGTGGTGTTTGGGGAAAATGTGATTTGGATAGTTTTATACTTACCAAAATTATTTTCATCCCTAGTTGCTCAAAAATAGTAATTATTCCTTTACAGCTTATTTTCAATTTGGATGATGTTTTTTAATTTATTTAAAAAAAATGTGGAAAATATAAGTTGGTGAAGAAATGCTCTCTAGTGCAGGTTAAAGGTCTAGTATGTGCTGTAGAATGATGTACAGCTCATGGCTGTGAAGGCACCTGTATTAAATTTTGTAGAGATTCCTGTAACCCCTTCCCATTGTTACATTAGGACTAAAGTGTGTGGGTTTTCTGCCAAATTAAGCACCCTTTTGCCTTTAGGCTCCTGTATAAGAGAGTGATCTGTAGCATCTTCATAGATCCCATTGAACCTTGAGAATACAGCACATCCTTCAGTCTTTCCAGAATTTGGGCCAATAATAATTTTACAAATAGATTGGTAGTCTAGAAGGGTCATGAACGACAGTTTTTGTAGTTCATACTACTGACAGTCATCTATTCAGGTGCTGATGGTGGGGAGAAATAAACACTGATTAGGCTAAGAGGAAAATACAGGGGAAAGTCTGAGGGTTTTGGGTATATCTAGGTTACATTAATTGTATTTTCTACCTATCCTTCCTTCAGAAATGAAGTTGTGACTTTTGCTTAGTGGTGTGCTCAAACACCTTGATGAATGTGAATTTTTTTTCTTTTCTACCTTTCTTTTCTTTAAACAATGTGATGGAAGCAGTATTTATGGGATATTCAGCATAGTTTTTTCAAGAATCTAATAATATTGATCTATAGCAAATTCAGATATTTTAAAATTTTAGGTTTAATTTTTACCTTTCTCAGGTTTCAAAATACACATAGATTTGTGCTGCGTATGCTACTGGGTAGATGCTTTCTTACATTCCCTTTCAAACAGATTAAACTGAGAAAAGGGACTTTACTGATGCATAGCTCAATCACTTGACTCTTTCTTGATTATTTTGAACTATGAATCTTAAATAGATATGTAGGCATCTTTCCATCGTTGGGACAGATGGGAGTAGCTTTCTCACTTAACAGAATCCAATTTGACTTGATCATATCTTTCTCTTATTTATTTTAATGTGTTTCATTTCACGTCTCCAAATGTCTCCTTTATACCCAACTCCGTGGGTCAGTTCCAAAATTCACATGCTGTCGCCCTTCCTCTCCCCACCTCTACCAGAATGAGCAATCATATTTTATTCCTTATTCTCCCAAGTGGGCTACTTCTGCCAGACTTGTGTTTGTTTTGGTTGCCTGCCAAACTCCAGCAAATGCCTTATATTCTAAGGACGATGGGCCAGTCTCCACATGCATTCAGATGGTTCTGCAGAGTTTTTGGACTGGTTTTTTATTTTTGCTCTTTTTTCTTTTCTTTTGGGCCTTTTTTTTTTTTTTTTTTTAATTCCAGATTTTTGTAGTCTGTAAGACATAGCACCTAAAATGATCTTCAGCCAAAGAGTGGATTTTGTTCTCTTCTTCCAGAGTGGTAAATGTTAAAATTCACTTCAAAACCATTGGAAATTCAGAGCACTGCTTGGTGAGGTCTTTCACTCGTTTACAAAAGAAACGTCAGCTGTGAAGGAATTTGTGGTTTAAACACAGAATTTACAGCTAGGACACTTAAACAGCTCTTCACTTTGTTTACATGACCTGTTAAGGGCAAAACTTATGTTCACTCATATTCTTCTACAGTCAGCGTAGTCCTGAAACCTGCCGTGAAAGTTCGATTTCAATAGTTCGCTGCTGGCATTTTTATGAAACTCCTCTGGGATGCGGATTTTTATTTTACCACTGTGGGTAATGCCTATGTAAATCTGTCTGGGAAGATAAACTGAATTTCATCCAAGGCTGAAATTATTTTTCCCCCTGAACTATTTATCAATTCTATTCCATTCCACAAAATGATAATGATATGGCTGTCTAGACTGTCATCTGAATACTACAGTGTGAGTAGGATATTTTTTACACTTTTGAGACCCCAGCCAAAATAAACAGTTATGAAAACTAGTTTAAATATTTTTGGTTTTGCTTTTTAAATTTTATTTTTATTTTTCAATACAAATTCAAGCCCTTGTATTCCATGGTGTTGGCTACTAATTACCCGTGCAGGAGGAGTGGACGGATTTTACTGGTCATATTCTAATTGTCAGCAGACAGGTTGCACTTTCTTCTAGAAATGTAGCGTTACACTTTGTAAGATTCTGTGGTAAATGCAAATGGTTGTGGGGATGGAAGGAAGGGGTGGGATGGAGGATAACCTCTTAAACAAGCATAGTGCGGATGGTCAGAAGTTACCATGGAGAACTCCCATGTTTAGATGTGATGCAAATTTGAGGTGATGTAGAGATAGGGGGAAGAGGAGGATGAGAAGGAATTATAAAGTAATAAAAAAGTGCCTATTTTCAACTTTGTGAAAGACCTTAATTTCAGAAGGGATTTTACTTCAAGAGGGTGTGAAGAGAGGAAGGTAGGAAAAAGTGGAGTACACGAGGAAAAGGACAATTCTAGGTACAGAAAGATCTTAGACTCATAGAATCATTAAGGTTGGAAAAGACCTCAAGGATCATCAAGTCTAACCGTTAACCCACACCACCTAACTCACTAAACCGTGTCCCCAAGCACCACATCTACATGTTTCTTGAACACCTCCAAGGGATGGTGACTCTACCACTTCCCTGGGTAGCCTGTTCCAATGCCTGATCACTATTTCAGTGAAGAAATTTTTTCTGATATCTAGCCTAAACGTCCCCTGGTGCAACTTGAGGCCATTTCCTCTTGTCCTATCACTTGTTACTTTAAGGAAGAGGCCGGCACCCACCTCACTGGAGCCTTCTTTCAGGTAGTTGTAGAGAGTGATAAGGTCTCCTCTCAGCCTCCTCTTCTCTAGACTAAACAACCCCAGCTCCCTCAGCCGCTCCTCGTAAGACCTGTGCTCCAGACCCTTCACCAGCTTCATTGCCCTTCTCTGGACCTGCTCCAGCCCCTCAATGTCCTTCTTGTGGTGAGGGGCCCAAAACTGAACACAGGATTCAAGGTGCGGTCTCACCAGTGCCGAGTACGCTCCTGCTGGCCACACTATTCCTGACACAAGCCAGGATGCTGTTGGCCTTCTTGGCCACGGGGGCACACTGCTGGCTCATGTTCAGCCGGCTGTCAACCGGAACCCCTAGGTCCCTCTCTGCTACAAAAGGCATAGACAGAAATAGTAGATGAGAGAAAATGATGCAAAAGAAATAATTAATGTGCATTTTTCTCTTGGAATCCTTAGTAAAACAAAGGACATGACCAGAGGAAAGGTGCTGGATGAGTCTGATGGTGGCTTGTGTGGTTACAGATTTAACAAGATGGTCAAAACAGGATGAGGGCAGCCAACAAGTCTTTACAAATCAATCATCTTTTCCATGTTGCTGAACCCCTTTTTGCGGGGAACATTTACAGAGGTCAGGGTGCTCTTTCCAGTCCTAGCTCAAGTCAGCAACCTTATCATTAAAAAAAACAGTTTAGTTTATAGGTCTTTAACTTTATGATGTCCTGCACGTGTCAGGATTGAGCTCAGAGAAGAGAACATTGTTCATCAGATAGCAGAATGGATGGATGGGTCACAGTCCTAGGAAGGTAGCACCCTCACAAGTCCCTGGGGGTTCCATATGTGCCTGGAGCAGTTACAAGTTTTGGGAGATGGTAAAGGTTGCGCAGCAGCCCCTCTCCTAAGATGCCACCATCACTTGTACTGTTTTAGGGAACGGCTCTGGGTAGGTTCTGAAGAATAACAGGGAATCCTGAGAATGTGCGGTGCTGTCAGCAGTAGTTTTCCTCATTAAAACTCTTTCTCAATGGCTGGTAATGCCAGACAACTAGGTGAGAAGGAACTCTATGCATGGAATATGTTATAAACGGTGGCCTCTCTTCCTCTAGTAGAGGTGTCTGGGCAGGACTATGAAATGTGTCGTGTCCAGTGTTGAGCCCAATTAATAACTAATTATTTTTCCATAGTTAAGACACTCCAAGCGAGTCCCTTCTCCTACCACTCCCTTTCATTTTAGACTTTACCTGCTTTCTCAACAGTAAATTCAAGGAGAAAACCGTTGCTGCTAACCCCAGGCAATAAACACATACAGACAAACAGAAGAATGAGTAATTTCCACCAGTTCTCCTACTATTGTCCTGTGAAGTCTTACGTCACAATCTACTTATCAAAAGTGGCAACGGAGAAAGACAAGGTGCCATATAAAATCATTTCCGTATTATCCAATTTTTTAGCCTCATAATAGTGAAGTGAAAAGAGAGATTTGGCATTAGGGAATTACTGCTGTCATTCAAGTAAAGTCAGAGAAAAGCTTTGTGGATGACCTTATAACATCTGGGTTTGTGAATTTTTTGATCCCAAAGGAAAAGTAACTGTCCCTTTGCTACCTTGAACCTTGTGCAGTCACTTACAGCCATCAAATGAGACCAGATCGTTGTGGTATCATTTTACTCTCACTTCAAAAAAAAGTATAAATCATCTATAAGACAGTAGGTAGTGGAACACTTGATCCACTCTTTTTCTCCAGGGAATAATAATAATGTGGTAATTTAAGGTTAATAGAATTAGAAATGGCTACTTAGCATATATTAAGTACCTAGAATCATAGAATCATTTAGGTTCAAAACCACCTTTAAGATCATCAAGTCCAAATGCAGATTTGAAGTTGATTATTTGAAGTTTACACGTGGTGCACTTCAAAGAACGGGCTGAGAGCCACCTGCTCTTTCCTTTTTTTGTCTGTTTTCCCCTTGTTTTTTTTTTCTTTGTTTCTTATAAAAGAAGAAACAACATAATGATATAAAAGGGATGTGCAGCAAACAAAAAAGGAGGGCTATTACTCTTGAAAGGGTCAGTGAGACTTTGTTTCTTCTCAGGAAACCCTAGGTAGCTTGAATTAGAGTATTTTGGCCAAGTACCCAATTTTAGTGTTTTGGTGAGTATTTCATTTTTAAATAAGACTCCCTGGTAGACCTTTTGGGCTCCCTCCCATTTTTTTTTTTGTTTTTTTTTTTTTTTGTTTTTTTTTTTTTTGTTAAACAGTGCTTATTAATCATTGCCTCTTAGGAGTCCTTTCCAGAGAGTTAAATTTTGGACTATGAGAGTCAGTTTTCTTTGTACATAGGCAGCAGTGTGTAGAAACTGCTTTGTGGAAATGTTGCTTTATGGTGAGTATTCCTTGGGTATTTGCACCAGGACAAAGCCAAAAACCTAAAATCTTCAGCTTTTCTAACACAAGAATTTTAGAGGCTGGCATTTTTAGGCCATTTAAAGTAACCCAGTAGAGATCATGACAATGCCTTCTGTACCAGGAGTAGACCATTCAAATTGGAGAGAGGGAAATAAAGAACATTAAAAAGATGAAGGGGGTTAAGAGAAATCTTATGTCTGCATACAGTAACTTAACTGGGAAATGCTATAAGGTCAGTGAGGAGAGCACAAGTCACCAAATCTGAAAATGCAGAATACACCTTCACTGGTATTTTCTTCACAACGTAGGTAACTGGACGCTTGGAGGTGTTTACAATCCTCTGTTACCAAAAAGTGAATTAAGGAAGCAATGTGTCAGACACAGCCCTGATCCTTCAGGGCTTTTCTGGGCTTTGCTGTGTGCTCATTGCACATGGCTATGTTTGTCCTATTCCAATGAGTTGTTTGAAGAAATTTGAAACCAGGGGTAACGTTAGACCGAGAGATTGAATAGCATCTATCCCTTCCTAAGTGACACTGGAGTGTGGTGACACTCTCTGGATTTGGAGCACTCTTATAATAGCAGGCGATGGCTGAAATTAGTTTAAAGACAATCCTTGAATGAGTCTAGGAGTTCAGTGAACTACTCCAGAACCAGAAATAAGTTATCTGTGATTTCATTTGACTGCATGATGCACAATGGAGAAGCTACAAATGGTGTTATTTACCACAAGGATAATAATCAAGGCTATTTTTAAGTGCATCTGCTGCACCTGCTACGCAAAATTTGTTACTGGGTAGTACTTTTTGGTGACTGAAGTTTGTACTTACCCTATGGAGGCTGCAAAATATTGCAGGTTTTTAATCTAGAAGAAAAATTACTTTAGCAATGAGGAATGGGAAGGTGTGCCTCACATGGCCTCTCTCGCTATATTTATTCTTCCTAAGATGGTATTTGCCAGAATGAAGATATTGAGACTTGTCCACAGAATAAATTTTGAGACCACCAGCAAGTAAATCATTACCTGAGGGGAGTGTGTGTGTGGTTTTTTTTAAGAAAAAGACAACTTGCCTACAGATTTGAAAACAGATGACACCATATTCATGCAGACAGGTTTCAAGATACAGAAAGAACAACCAGAAGTCACTGAATTACATGTTTGAGGCAGACTTTTGCAGTTGTGCAGAGCATTGGGGTCTGCGTGACAGTTTTCCTATCCTCAGAGGAGGAGACTGCCGCAGAGCTTGGGCTGTAGCTGTCCTGATGAAGTGTCTGGAATAAGGCCTTTTCTGTGTCATGAGATGACATATTAAAAAAGCCTAATTTTGGCACACATGTCCACATGCATATATGCACATATATGCTGTACAGATACATTTCTAGTGTATTTAGTTTAAGATGTCCCATTTGACAAGACAAATGCAGAGAAGGTTAAGACATTAAATGTGTAGCAGGAGAGAAGAGATAAAAAGCCCAAACCCAACTCTATAGTAATGATACTTTCTGGAGTGGTCCTGAAGGTAAAGGATTTCATTTTTAAACTCTGTAATTCTCAAAAGCGCAACTTTGTTGCTTAATCCCTGTCTTGGTTTTACCTTTTTCCAAAAAGGAAAAGCAAATTACTATTTTAATTTTTTTTTTACCTGCTTACTGGCTAATACATCATGGTAGAGGATACTGGAATCAACGTAACTTCTATCCATTGATCGTGGGTGTAAGCTGACTACCCCAGTAACAATGGGAAAAATGTCAGATTTGTAGGAAATTGTCATTTTAGTGCATCCTTATCTGTAAAGGCTGGATTTATTGCTAAGCCTATTCCTGTGCCATTCTGTAACTGGGTTGGGATAGTTGTCACTGAAGCTTTAATAGACTTGCACATCAGACAAGCAGAAAGAAGAGGAAAGTGGCAAAAGCTTTTTAACACTTCATCAAATTTTTATATCTTTGCTTTTAATAAAATCTGGTTAGGGAAATATATTTATAGGACTTATGGTGTATTTCTGAATTCTGCAATATAAGAGCAACTGTCCCCCACACTTGCATGGCTCTAAACTAAAATGTTGCTCTTTCGACATTTTTTTGCTACCTCTGTTTTTGGGTAACGTTACTGAATGAGTAACACGTAGCACCAAACTCCTACAGTCTACCACTCTGTACCGCAGTCTCTTCTGTGCCATGCTGGATCAAGCCTGTACTTTTGGCTTTTCCAAAATGCACTTTGCACTTGTGAGTGGAGCTGTTGATCCTTCTCTGGCATTTGCATTGGCTTTGCAGGGCAGTTTCCCCTGATCCACGCTGACTGACCACATCGGAGTGTGCCCATCAGGATACCTGCTGCTCTGTTTTGTCAGGTCTGTCTCAATTGTACAGCTTTGCGCTTCTCTCATCCTCTCTTGGCTGGCGATAGTGCAGGAGTATGATGTGTTGACAGCGGTTTCCATCTGACACTTCCAGGTGCCTGAGCCATGCAAAGAGAGCTGCTGTTTCTTTTGCTTTTCACACTTGTCCGCTTGCTGATTGCCAGCGCTGGCCCTAATCCAGCTGATGTGTGCTCAGCTGTTTCCAGTGAAACACACGTACAAGAGGTTACGGGCACACGTGAAGTGCTGAACATCTTTGATATTGTTCCAGTCTTTAATTCTCTGCAGCCTCTGGACTCTGCTGAGGCAGCAAGCCCGGTCCCAGGTAGCAAAGCCTTCAGGAGAGGGGCCACACGCTTCTCCGGGGCTGAGGCATTAACATTCAGCAGGCGTGTTCCTCCTCTCAGCGGTGTTCCTGATTAACCGAAAGCTGCAGCGGTGCCGCTGAGCTCTTCAAAGTTAAGGTCTACCAGTATTTCACGCTAAGTTATTTTGAAGAAGTTGGTATATAAATGTAGAATAAATGTATTTTTAAAAATACTTCTTCATGGAAAATGTGAAAGCTCTCCAGTCTGAATGAGGGATTGCTTTATATTTGCCACATCTAACAAGGAATGATGAAGAATGAAGCAATTCTATGGGGATAACTGTAACAGTTAGTTAACAGTTTGTATTGTGCTTACTAAGAAGAGCATAAATAAGCAAGTTTATGGGTTTTTTCCTTCTTTATGTTAATGCTTTTTTAAGTTAGTTAATTCACTGCCTAGTACTTCAGAAAATTGTTTTAATTCAAAGTGTGAATTAAAATTGAAATTTTGATTGTGAATAATATGTATTTGCTTATAAGTTTCAAAAGGCCCAAACTGCTCTCCAAAAATAAAATCTGCATGTGAGCTTTGTAATGAAATTAAGGTGTCAGTCTGACAGTGGTCTCTACAATTCTGATCTTGCACTTTCTTAAGGAAGTTGTGTTGGGAGACATTAAATATAAAACAAGACAGGCTGGAGGAGCACAACTGCTGTCAGCAAGAATATGTGTGCTTGCTGAGTTTTTTCTTTATTTTTTTAAGTGCTTCATAATGAAATATTCATGCTTCACTTTATTAGAATTGTAATTAGGTGCTTCTGGAGGGGGAGACTACCAGGCATGACTGAGCTGTTGGATCTTCCTCAGTGTTGGTCCATTTTTGCTTTACAGATTTAATTGACTCCAGATTCCTTTTGCACAAGGAATACAAATGTATTGTTAGGTTAAAATGTTGGAATCCAAATCAGACATGTCTCCCACTGACTCAATGGGAAATCATTCCTGAGTAAGAGTTGTGGGACTGAACCAACTGAAGCTGTTGTGCTTCAGGGAAGCAAAAGCAGTATGAATCTGCTTTTATATCAGAACTACTTAGAAAAATATTAACATTTTCAGTCTCTCGGTTAAGCAGCATCAACTCTTCAAGTTTTTGCTCAGGCTTTATTTCCTTTGTAGTTGCACAAAAATCCCCGTGGGTGGGGTGGAGTAAAGCTCTATGAAAACTGAGTTTGGACTTTTTTAGGTTTTTCTCTGTATTTCCCAAATCCTTCACATAGACGTTTGTTATTTTCCTTTATCGTTTTCTTCTGGGTTGCCTGATCCCAAGGAAGCCAGGCGGGAGCCAGGGAAGTACATCTGACATGCAAAGCATTTTATGAGGCTCACGGGAAGACACAGCCTGTTGCGAGCAGCGATCCTAACTGCGCTCTGCGAGCGGCAGCATGCTCTGAACCTGTTACGCAGCAGGAGGTTTATCTGGCTGAGATGGGAGACATGGGTTAGTCAAAAGGTGCAGTACTCTTGAATGCAATGTCACCACTGAGATATCTCATGTCTTCATCTGGAAATTAAAAAATTACTTCTGTGCAAGCAGAAAGTTCATATCCTGGCTGATTCCTTTCCACAAGCCTGCGGAAATGCAATAAATGAACGAAAGGCTGTAGACTTCAATGGGGATTGCTGAGAACAATCAAATGAAGGTCCTTACGGACGTCAAATAGAGATACAGCTTCTCACTGGGTAGCTTTCCTTAAAATTTGTCAAAAAATGAAATATAGTTAGGATATTTCACGGTTGCATTCACTATACTATGGTAACAGAAACACTAGAGCCTAGTTAAAAATCTTATATAAATCTTTTTAAGTGTTCATAACTACTTGCTTAAATAAGAACACAAGCTTGTCATTTAGATGATCATTCAAAGAAATTTCTTTTAAATGTAGTACACAGCAAGGGCCTGAAATGGCTTCCTGAGTCAGAGTAGTTTTTACTAAGATACACTCTTATCATCTTGTGAGTGAAGGTGGTGTAGTGAATAAAGTAATTTGAGAATCTTGATTTTGGAGCTATGGTAATCAATGGGATGCATAATAGATGTTGTTATTTTAATTTCTATGTCCTTTAAGATTTAGTAATTTCCCTGATGAATTAATTCAGTGTCAGGACTAATGGTCTATCTAACACGTTACAAGAGGATGAGAAGAACTGCTGCTGCTAATGTTGCCCTCATAGCTTCAGATGGTTTCTCCAGGTTAGCTGTATAAGGCAGAAGAAGCTTCAGCCTGGCTGTATGAATTCAATCGTAGCTGAGAGCAGGAAAGAGTTAGTTGGTGTCAGGTAGCCACAATACAACCTTTGCTGCAAGGGCTAGGTCTAGAAGGATGATCTTTAAAAGGTTTTGGGTCTTGGAGAGTAGGAAGCTGGGAGCAAAAGTGCCTTCTCTAGTTCTTGGGTAACTTGCTGCTGCGCATCTTAAAAATTGAAGCCGATGTAAGAGAAAAACACACTTCACAAACTTACCAGCATGTGTCATATTAGACTGAAACAAGTAACTAGGTCCCATGAGGTAAAAGGGAACTTAAAGAATTAACTGGTGATGAGACTTCTCCTCCTTGCCCCCCCTCTGCTATTAAATAAAACATCCTGACAGTAGAGTAGAAGTATAGAAGTTAGACTGCATCTAATCACTTCTGGTGACTGGCTCCAATTCACACCTGGCTTGGACTGATGAATTTAAGCAAATTTCTGTGAAATTAAATTTTAAGAAGTCTCCAAATTGCTCCAGAATTTGGTACAGTTGTTGTGGCTTGCTTACCCCTTTCAGGAGGAGGGGAAGGGAAATAAAGATTCTAGTGTTATCAAGAATTGAAAATAAAGAGTGTAAATGTTTGCTTTAAAAAAAAAAAAAAAAAAAGCTGCTTGAAATCAATGAAATAAGAGGAGGAGAGGGAAAAGAAAAAGGAATGTTGGGAAGAGTCCAAATCCACAAATCCCACAGACATTCCACATCAGCGAATGTTTTTTGCTCTTGGGTGATGTTTTTGATGATGCTCTAAACTATATATTGGGAGTAGAAAAGGCAGATTTCCCACTTAAATGCAGATGGCAGCTGCGTGATAAAAAGTAAATATATAAATAAAATTATATTCTTCACTCCTGCAGAGAGAGGAGCTCTAGGATAGTGCCAGGTGACCAAAGATAAATATTTTAAATGTGTAAATAATGGAAGGATTTCACTCTTTAGCCTTATATTTTTGCTACAAACAAAAGTATGATTCTGATATGCTCTCAAACATACTTCATAGAGGTTATGATCCACTGGGACATTTGTGTGTATGCCTAACTTACATAAACATGAGTAGTGTTTACTTCATGGGACTTCTCATATGCTTCAACTCATGAACACATTCTAATGTTAGAAAGCAAATGCTCCATTTCCACTCACGTTGGTGATAAGGTGAGGTAAGAGCACCAGGGAAAAAACAGCAATGTGTGTACCCCCACAAAATTCACTGCAAGGAGTAAGATTACTAACTTATTACTAAATGGTAAATAGCAGCATCTTGGTTATGAGACACAGTCAAAATCATGTGGTTGTATGAGTGCATGTGCACATGTATATGTTTGGCAAAGAAAGAGGAAAAACATTTTTTAGATTTTACTGAATATTAGATCATTCAAGCTACGAAGCTCTGGTCTGTTAGGTAAAATTAACTCTAAAAAGTGATCTCCTGTTAGCTTTTTGCAGTTAAAGAGGATTGTTTTGTTAATGTCAAAAATCTATAAAGTACGATTGATTTATCTACTTAATTTTGACTTGAAGCACAGTAGTTATCTTGAATTTAGATGTACTGAATTATATTGAATGCATCAAATTTGCATTTGTGCTTGGCTTCTTGATTGGTTTTGTTTTCTTTTTGTTTTCATCTGGGAATAAAAGCAGAATGATCCTAAAAACTTATATTATTGAAATGAGGAACTACAAATAGAGGATAAGATGGAAGCAGAAAGATTTCTAACGATACTGTTTTGCAGAGTATCCCATGAGGGGCTAGAACAATGGAGACTTGATTAGCCTGGAAGTCCAATTATTTTAAAAACAAAACCAAACCAAAACAACAAAAAAACCCCTCAGCCTGTTCCAAATGGGGAATGTAAAAATGCCAACACATTTGTGATCTGCCAAAAGCAGGGCTAGGGGTAGCCATGATCTGAACAGAAAAGAGGGGATGAGGGGGAAGAGAACTGCCCATGCCACCTCCAGTGTGCCACGAAGGACGTGTTCAGCCGGTCCCTGCAGCCCAGCTGGAGCAGGTCACTGGCAGCCAAAGCCATCCCTCTTGCCTGGTCAACACCTGAAGCACCAATTGTATATAGACTATACATTAATACCTCTGATATTTTTTTTTAGATTCACTGTAAATCACCCAGTATTTAAAGCAATGTTTTTCTGGATGTAAGATGGACTTCTGTTAATTTGGTTCCAAGAGCAGTACAGCCACGAGCGACTTCAGTGTGTTCTCCTGACTCTAAGGTCAGCATGTTGGAGTGGGCTGAAATACAAGTTCACAGATACTCATCAGTAAGATCCAATAACTTGTTACACACTGCCCCATACTCTCCTCATTATGAATATTTTAAAATAAAACAATATTTTTTTTTGCCTGCTTCCTTTCCTCAGAAGGCATAGAAAACATCTGCTGTAACTACTGGTCTATGCAAGCTTTGAAAACGTCATGAGCTTCACAGCTGTGGCATTCAGCTTCCTTTTATCTACTTCTCTGTCACATTTATTTTTGTGGTATCTCAGTGGCCACGATTGTTCACAAACATATTTTTTTCTTCTCTGTGGACGTGGTGGATTCTTCACATGGAGACCTGGACTTGGGTCACCTGGACATGGTCACCTGGACTAGGGTGGGAGTGGGGATGAATGTTACCTTTGTACACATATTGGAAGTTGTGGCTTATGGAGAAAGGAAACCCATTGATCTGAGCACTGTAAGTGCCTGCTGTACATGTTCTTGAGATGCAGGAAGCAAATTGATCTCTCAACTCAATAGGTCAGCAGTTCATGTGGAGTGTAGGTCATGAGCGACGGTCTTTCCTTTTGGATTAGAGATGCGTTTACTTGGTGTACAGGAGTGTTTTCTAATGGTGGATTTTGAAATCATGATTCCAAAGAATCATGTCCTTTCAACCTTTTCTGTTTGTGGTCATTCTCCCAGGGTCATTTGCAATTTATGCTGAGATACAGATGTATGTGTGTATGTAGTAACACAAATTACAATTTTGTTTCCAGTAAAATGAAAGTATTTGCAAAATTAATAATACATTTGCTAAATTAATAATAAATTTCTTTTTAATGGTATGAAATTAAAAGTAGGATTCATCTGACCAAATGCAGTCAAATAAAATACATCCTAAAAGTGTTTGCATATCCCCAGAGAATATGAAAGCAACTTGTAGTGATCAGCTAAATGTATGTATCCACAATGAAGATTTTAAGGTTGGTTTGTTATAGGATATTTTTTGGGGCATAGTGATGGGGAGGGGGTTGAGCTTGAAAAACAGAAGAATGTATCCTAGACCTGGCAATCAGAGCTGAATTCTTGGTGTAATTATTGTGTAAAAGTGTGTGTGTGCATATATGTGGACTTGCATATATATATATTTATATATATTAAAAGAAATTCTGATGCAACTGTTTTTGTATAATTAAGTTTAGTCCTGAGTAGCCAAAAAAGTATGAACCTGTAGATGAGTAAAAGGGTAAAACACAGCATAGACCTAAAAACCAGAAGTGCTGTTGCCATAGACAAATGGTTTCTGCATTGTAAATGTATATCCTGAGCTAAGATGGTTGTGAAACACTTTAAATTGAGTTATGTTTTAAAAATATTTTCTTTCTTGAAAACAAGAATATTGCTAGCAGAAATACAAGTTGTAGTTATTAAATTAATGCAATTTCAGGAAAGTAATTAAAAGTCCAAGTTGCAGTTAGTGAATTAATGCCATTTCAGTGAAGTAATTAAAGTTAAAGCAGAAAATTACAGTTTTGGCATTGTATCAAGCTATAGTTTTAGGAAGTATTATCCCAAACACTTGAATAATTAGCAGATACTTAAATGAAGCATATGTCGATAAATTAAGTGACTTTCTCAAACAGAGTTTTGTAATGGTGACTTATTAAAGACCATAGAATATAGTCAGGAAAATATAACCATGGATTTTAAAAACAACAACAAAACCCCTTGGTATTATAATGGATATAGAAATTACTGGTGCCATCTACTGTTGGGAAAATAGAGATGACAGAAAGATCCAAACTGAGCAGTGGAAACAAAGGGCGTTAGAAAAGAGAAGCAGAATAATTCCGTTCCTTAATATCAAACTGAAGAAAAACATGATGAGGAGATAATATTATTTTTATCATGTTTCTGACTTCTCAACAATGAAAAAGCTGGAAATAATTGAGACAATATTTGGAACACAGGTTCCTAAACAGTTAGGCTTTTTTTTTTTTTTAATCACTCAATCTCTGTGATTGTTCAGAGAGGAAATCCAGGACCAGATATGTGCAATTCAGCTATTTTGGATTTGAGTTTGTCTTGATAACTTTATCCTGCTTTTCTTTAGCTTTTAACTCTGTTGAGATCTGTTCTTCAACTTGTACAAAGAGGTCTTGTTCAATTAATGTTAGTGTTGAAATCCCATCCTAAAACATGTCTGTGAGGAATGCTCTCTTTTTTTTTTTTTTTTTTTTTTTTTTTTTTTTTTGTCTTGGCAGGAACAAATTTCCTTCTTTGGCTTCTAAAAAAGTGGGTAAATGTTGGAGTAGTTTGAACAGCATCAGCAACAATAACAGAGAGATCAAAAGGATGACTGCAATAGAAATAATTCAAGTTTTTAAGGAAAAAAAACCAAAAATAAAGAACAAAATCTCTCAGTGTAAGAAAACACTTTAGGAATTTAAGAAATTCAGCTGCTTGGGTTTTTCAAGTGACTTTGAAGCAGCGATGGAGGCAAGCACAAAATGTTTGTGTCTGCGTGGGTGCAGGGAACTTTGAGGGCTCTCCCACTGGAGATTTAATCTCTCATTATGGTCTGGGTTGGATGGATTTTTTTCCTTTTAAGGCTACACCCTGGTTTCATTGAAATCAATGGCAAAGGTCTTGATTACTTTGGCCAAGGTAGGGTTTCACCCACAGGTTACTTTGAAATATGAAACTTGCTTCCCAGTCCATCTCCTGGGCAGAACTGTGCTCCAGACCATAACCTGTCATTCCATTCCAGTATACTTTTGTAAACTTTTAGGTGACTTTGTCAATGTGACGAGGTTTTAATTTAAAGTTCAGGGCCAAGGAGGTGGCCACTCTGTCAGCAGCCACATTGAAATACCAATTCAAAGGTCCAGTTTTGTTTCTTCATGCTGCTGTGAGCTTCCTATGAAACTCAACAGGACTTTAAACACTACTGGTGAAATAAACGTACCATACAGAAACACACAGGTAATGCAGCAGGTTTATTTTAGGAGGAGTTTAAAGACTTCCCTTTATTTCAGGGAAGAAGCCAAACAAACAAAGAAAGAATATAGAACAAAACTTGGGCTCCCATAGTTCCTACATGACTTAAATTCAGGACAATTCCCCAGCAGAGCAGAATCCCAAATATGAGCTGTTCTCTGGACTCCCTTGGCAATGCTGGAGAAGGATGAAGCAGCTCTGGTTGCTGATCTGGGATGCTGCATCCAAAGATAAGGAACTGCTCGGTGTTTTATGTTCTCTGTCTCCCAGGCCTGAGGGAGTGTTTGAAATCCCTGCCTGTCTCCAAAACAGACAGCGGGAGATCACTGTGAGCTGCAGAGCTCCAAACTGGCTCCTCAAGGCAGACACAATAAACGTGGCTGGAAATGGCACAGGTGCGCAGGAGGTACCTGTGTCCTCCAGTGTTTACAGCAGCTGAGTGATCAAAGCTTCCCACCTGAAGGGATTCAGAGCAGTGTTTGTAACTGCAGGCCTGTGGGTGACCTTGTCGGGGTGAGGAGCATCACTCTCCTCAGCTGTCTGTTGAATCTGACTGCTGTGCAGCTCAAGGTACGAGGTCAGGGCATTCGGATAAGGAAGGAGATGCCTGTCCTGAAGTCCCCAGACTGCTTATACATTTAAAATTTTAAAGACAGTGGATTACCAACCCCTCTGCCACTGCTTCAGGGCAGGGAGTAAAGCCCCCCGCAGTGCTGCTAGCCGTCAGGCCACATCTAGGTGCTCTCATGGAGGAGTGAATCTGGGGTTTCTGGCTGCAGGGCAACCCAGCGTCAAGGTGGTGGTGACACAGCGAGCTGTGCTTACCTGCCAGCAGAAACCTGTTTGTGTGTAGACATTGATACACTTGCAATAAAACCTTCATGATCATGTTCTTACTTCTAACATATGCAGTACAGAGTTAATCCTCTCCTGCCTGAAATTTCAAGCAGATGGGTTTGACCACTTGCTGATTTGCTATGATGCCATCAGGTGCATCAGTGGATTTATGCAGAAAGGATCCTGCATATTGGGAGAGAAGGAAATTGGTGGACAGAGAACAGTTACAGCCAGCGAAGTCCAAAATTGCTGGAAAAAATTTTTCTCTGTAGAAAACCATGAAATTCAGGGTTCCTGTGGTTCACCATGGATGGTTTTATAGCCCTGCTTCATTTGATGCAGAAACTGAAAGGTATTGACTGAATCAAGCAGGAAAGGGAGAAAAGGGACTGGCTTGTGTTTGAAGCAGTTCAGTGCTGCTCCGAAGGACTGGATTACAGCAATGCCTGTGCCACAGACCTCCTATATTATCAACTTGTTTGAATCTGATTTTTCACCAAAAGGAGAAGCTGGGATCTCAGTTACAGGCTTGCTGAGCACTCAAAACTGACAGAGAAGTTGAATGCTGTGGATATGTACCGCTCAAGTACTGTTAAGAGTTCTAGAGAGTATCGGATTTTTTTCTTTGCTAACTGGGCACCAAATTGCTAAGTATGTGCTATTTTAAGCTCTTTCTGTCTTACATTTCTTCATCTGAAAAGGGCAGATAATATGATTCCTTTCCTGTAAGGAATCTTGTGAAAATAAATGAGTATTTACGATGTTGATAGATACTATATCAAGGAACACTAGAAAAATTCCCCAAGAGAATTAATCATTCTGTTTGCAGACCATGTTTGAATGGAGCATGCTAAACTAAAGCATATGGTCACACACTGAAGACGGAGGAGAAAGGCAGGTTATAAGTGCCTGCTCACTGGATGAGTGTTGCCATCTATCTTTTACATTAAAGTGAGCAAAAGTATTGCAGAAGAGTTTATATATGGTCGTATAGCATAGAATGAGATCATAGTGCATACACATGGAAGGGTATCAATTATGGCATTGTATAAGTGTCTGAATGTGTATTAAAATACAGGTGAAGTTGCTGTAAGCTACTGTATTTTTTTTAACGTATTACACCCTCTTGCTTTTACAGCACCATACCAATTTAGTTTGTACACATTCTATGTTGCAGCTTTGCTCCAAACACTGTTCTCTGTTAAACTGATGATTCAAGAGTGAAACAGTCCATATCGGTGTATATAGACTGTGAAATTGTGCCTTAAAATGACTCAAGGTAAACTTAGAAAAAAAAATTTATTATTTTAAATATGTTTTCCTTACCCAGGTAATTGATGATCAGAGACAGTTTGAGCCTGTGCCGGTAGTACAAATCACTGCATAGATGGCTCTCAGCTGTGAAATTGGTCAGCCCATCCAAGGTCTACACTGCCTAAAATATTGAGGATTAAATATATTTTCACCTGTGTATAAAATCTGAATAACAGCATTGTGTTATCTTCCTGCAACTTTTCAAGGTTTTTCACAGGCTTGTTAACTCCTGTTTAGGACTTAGGTAATGCAGATGAAAGTAGTGGATTTATCTTTCTGTTGTCTATGCTTTATTTTTAGCATACATTGCAACAAAAGCTTTTCTGCACTGTACGTGTATGGTTTTTGTTTGACTGTTGTTAGCATTAGCTATTGTTCAATTTTCATTAGATTAATGTAGCAGCACTGTTAAAAAGCTATGGTGGTGTAACGGCACAGCACTGATCTGTGTATATGTGTAGGGATGAGCTTCTGCTTTGGTTGCTTTTTTGGTGGGGTTTTTTTGGGGGGTGGGTTGGTTGTGAGTTTTTCTTTCTTTTCTTTTTTCTTTTGTGTGTGTGTGAATGCATTAGGATTTGTCAGTCTACTGCATGCTGCAGAAGTACTTGTTTGTCCCTGGGGAGATGAGAGGACTTTTAGGAAGGATATTGCAGACTCTGAACACCAGTGATTTGTGCCAGTATCTTCACTTCAAAGTAGATGGCTCCCAGCCTTGATTGAAGTGAGAACTGATTTCTAATGTAACTCAATGATTTGATAGCATTTCTAAACCTGGGTGGTTCAGGGGGAGGAGAAGTCTCTGTAAAGGTTAAACCTTTGGCACAAACCCAGGTTAAAGTCTCCAGTGAAGTACTGTTTAATGAGTGGTTCAACTGAAGGTGCAACTCCTCAGCTGTTAATCTACTAGTACTGCTTTGCCTCTGAGCAAAGTTCATGTTTACCCTTTTTTTAAAAAACATTTTGAATTGTTTAGTGGTCTAGGTTTTAACCACTCTTTGTTGGTAATGAAAAGCATCATGTATGCCACATTATTAGACTTTTCTTTTGGTATGTTTCCTCACAAAACTCTGCGGTCCATTTTCATGCTAGCTAGCTGGGCAGAATTGGAAACTTAAGTCATTTCTACCCTAATTATGTTAAAGATGCTTTGCCAACAGGTACACTAACCAAGTATATTGTAGTAATGTATGAGTTTGCATGTCTGAATTATACTTTATTATATTAGAACAGTGGCAGAAATCTACTCTAGATTCAGCTCATCTAAGTATCAGTACTGTAAACTTACCTCCCTACTCCTCCTGTCCTGACATTTACCTCCCTGCTCTCTAACTGTCCTGGTGACTGCATCTGGCTGCACGTTTAAATAGCAGGCATTTGTCTGAAGTGTGAGAAATTCATGGAAACTGTCAATTTTAAGTTATTATAGTAGACATGCATATTTAAAAGTGGAATAGAGTTAGCAGCAGCTGAAGTCAATGCATGTGCTTTTTCAATGTAGCTTTCTCAGATAATTTCTATTCTGGTCTAACAAGTGAAATAATTTAAAGTCAAAATGCCTAGGTTTGGTGTTTAATTTTCATATATTCAGTGTGTATTTTTAAGGCTCTGCATTTGAGTTTCAGATCTCACCAGAGGATAAAACTTGATAACATTTCTGGACTTCTGGTTTGGGAAGCCTTTTGTTGTAGAACACTTCCTCGCTTTTTGTTAAGCAATTTTTCTTTCTCAATCAATAGAAGTAATTTGTGCTGGTAGGGCAGGGGAAGAAAAGATCAAGCTTTAAAATATTTTGTTGTTGGTTTTCATTCAGAGCAAAGTGATTTTTAGACTATATTGTACCCAGACCCCTGGTGAATGTGCTGTTCGTTGCAGTGATCGCTTTCCTGTGACTTAGATCTTAGTGTATTTTCTAACAGCAAGGTGACACTGCCATGAGAAGATTTGTCAGGTTTGGCAATAATTAGCATCACTGGGAGAGGCTTAGCAGAAAACTTTAGGTCAAACTGTTTCCTTGAACTGATTTCTTTTTTCCTTTCCTAGGGAGGTGAACCTTGCAAAGAGGGGTTGAGACATTCCTGGTATTGAATGGGGGAGGATAGATTTTTGTGTTTTTCTAGATAATTAGAGGCCTTTAACCTGCAAAGTTCTCATCCTGCAGCTTTCATGAGCATTGATTTTTCACTGGAAAAAAATCAACGAGGAGTGAGAGAGCAGAAGAGACCACATTGCACTGCATTTGTGAGAATTTAAGCTAAAATCCCAAACATATCAAAAGAGAAAATGTGCTCAGTGGACCTGGGATTTTTTTTTAGTATTTGTTTTCCTCAGATGACCAGCCTGCTACTGGGTGGTTTTAGCAATGTCCAGTCAGCAGAGTCCCAGCCATGAAACAGCAATGACCTTGCCACTGCAGGAATATTTCTTGGGCAGTATTTAAGGACTCCTGTTCAGATCCTTCCCTCTCTGTGATCATGCTCAGGTTAGTGTGGTTTTGGTGATGCTTTTTCCTTTCAGGAGCTTAATGCTGCATTTTTAAAAGGGAAAATGCAAATGAAAAAAGTAGATAAAAGATATATCCTTTGGGCATCTCATTTTAAAAATATTACTTCAAATGTAGTGGCTGAAATTAAACATGTTAATCTTTTCTTATACTCAGGATTTCCTCACTCTTCTCTGACAGAATAATAGTGAGCTGTTCCCACTGTAACTGTCTGTATGGCATGTGAAAGAGGGAAGGTGACATTGCGAGTAATTGTTTTGGTCCGGAAAATGTTTTATTCAATTTAATTAAAGTACCCTTAGGATTAAAGAACTGAGTAAGATGTGTTTTTCTATGATATTAACTACCCTCTTCACTTCAAAACTTTGTTTTATGAGTAGCTGTTTCTGGAGTTGTCTTGGTGGAGCCTGGGCAGTTTCTACCTGGCTGGTGAGCTCTTGTAAGTGCTCTTTTTTGTACATGTGATAAGATTTTTTTTTTAATGTTGATTAAAAATAATCTGTTACTGAAGGTTTTTTTACGAAGTGAATACTATACTCAAGCAGTAAAATAATAGCCAACGTGGGGGTTGCTCACTGGGGAGGTGAGTAGAGGAAAAGTCAAATAATTAATCACAGCATCCTATGACATGTAGCTCCTAAGTTTAGCAGTTGTTTTGGAGCGTTCTTGCTTTATGGCAAACGAAGTGTTTGGAAGCAGATCGAGTCATTGCTCTGAGCTCTTCTGGGCTGGCAGGACGCTGTTGCCATTTCTTTTTCAGCCCTGGGGGAACCAAAGAAGAGGGTCTGAGTTTTCAGATGTGGACTTGTAGTTCTGGGCCCCCACATCCAAATACGTTGATGATCTTCATGTGTGGATTGCTTTTGCACTTTCAAAATGTAGTATACAGAAAAACTGCAGCATTTGCTGTCAGGGGATGGGGGTGGACCACGACAGGGGTGCCGGGCTTGGTGGGACGTGTGGCTGGGCAGGGCTGGAGGTGTGTCCTGCGGCCTGGCCGGGGCAGGCCCTGAGGCCCTGGGGCTGGGACGGGGCCCTGGGCCCTGGGCTGGGTGTGGGGAGCCTGGGGGCAAGCAGGGACATGAAGGCCCCTTAGTGCGCTCGGGGGCTACCCTTGCCAACTGACCCCTTAATCTCTGCCAGTGCTAACAGAAATGTAGCCTAACAGGGAGTGTTAACGCTGGAAAACTCAGAGCCATTAGCTGTCCCAGAACTTGCAAACCATGCGCCAGAAAAGCTGAAGATGAGTTTTAGCAGCTGAGGCCGAGTCTGCACAACATCATTTTACCCATTATGGAAATTATTGACAGTAAACGTGCGCACTGGCTTACAAATAAGCACAGTCTTGTAACTGGCTCTTTTCTCTGAAGCAATTATAGGCTCTCATAACGTTGTACAGTAACGTTTCAGAGAAGACCAGGCTTTATAAGACATCTAAATGAGCATCTCGTGTAGATATATGGCTGTAGGCCCTGTGGTAGCTTTGGCAATGACTGTGCTGTGGGTGGACTGGAGATTTCCTTTTTGCTGCTCAAGTAACAGAGCACACAGCTGGATTCCAGCTGTGCTGAGCTTGTATAGAAGTGGTTTATGTGCTCTTGCTCTCTTAGAATACCTGAGTGCTAAGTCTATTCACTTCAGTGTATATTGCAAGTTGAAGAATGTGTTACGGTGCCTTTTCAGGTACGAATGTTTATTTCAAAAGGTTTAATTGCAACCTTTTGGTAATTTCTGCTAGATCCTTAAACTGTGTATTTTTAATAGCATCATTTCAGTCTGTATACATCACTAATTTCTAAGCATAGAAACACTGACTAAAACAACAGGGGGGAAAAAAACCCTTAATCTAGACATTTAAATTAGTACCTGCTCCTATTATGAGCTCCATAATGTCTCCTAAAACCTAAGAGACAGAATTACGGAAAGTGTTCTGTCTCACGTTATTGAATTCCGTGATTCATCTCATAGACTCAAAGAGCTTATATTATGAAAAGCCTCTTCCTTAATATTGCTGTGCTTAAGTAGAATGGTATCTTGTCCAGCATTTATTTTACAGACCAGGACATCAGTCACACTCTATGCTTCTTCCTGAGCAGCAGGAAAACAAAACAACAGTGTCTGAAATCCAGGTTTAGGAAAGAGTTGGATGGCCTCACTGGACTACATGGCAGAAACTGTTTGGGGAAATTTGGTCTGAGAGATCAAGTTCTGTGCTCTTAAGAGCAGGAAGATCCCAGTGCACTTGATGGAAGTCTGCTTTATGTCTCTCAGGTTGTCTAACAAAAAACCCCAGTCCATAAATTATATTATTGTGCAAAACGTAAAACAAGAGTAGCAAAAATAATTAAATTAAAGTAAAAAATGTAGTCTGATAGTTCTAATATAATTATGAAAACAGCTGGTTTAAAAAGATATAAAAACTGACCTTTCCAGTTCTTAGTGTGTTCCAAATATAGTTTGTCACTAGTTTGAGCTGTGAAGAGAATAACTTTGTTACTGTTATTCTTTTATTGAAATCCTTCTCATCACTGGAGAGATCTGCATCTTCAGTGTTCTCCAAATTAGTCTAGATGTTACTCTACAATAGGTCTTTTTTCATCTGTTTATTCCTTTATCCCATCTCAGTCCCGTATATCATGGCCCTAAACGGTGTGTGATAGTAACGTTTGGCTGTTGATTTATTTATTCTTCATTGCCGCCTTGCTTGCACACTGGACTGATGGGCATGATTTCCTTTTGAATCCCACTGAGAACAGAGTTCAAGAACAGCATTGTTTGGCTAAAATATCCTAATTGCAGAGTGGTCATTGATCAGAGATTTGACTGTGTGCGGTCCTTTTGCATTGGTAGCTCTGGTAAGGGGCTGCCCTGTTGGCTGTGAATTCCTTTGGTCTCATGTTTGTTCAGAGATCATTCGGTTAATATCCCTGTCCTCAAAGGAAACCATGTTGGATTATAAAAACCCATGAAGAGATTAGACGGTGGAATGGTGGGGAAGGTAGCATTGATCTGTCTGCTGTGCCTAGTCTGCTTCTTGTTCCCCTGCAGAATCCCTGTTAGCCTTCAGGACAGGGATGTTTTGCTGCACTGAGACCACAATCTGCTTTATTGCCTAGAGCAGACCTATGCAAAAGCTGTATAACATGGCCAGTGTGGAAGCTACGAACAGTGTTTTTTCCAGAAGAGTGTGTATCATGATAAGGATGATCAACTCTTACACCTCCTATCTTTAGTATGGGTATTAGGATGAGTATTTCCAGCATGGCAGTGGATGGATCTTAATTTGTGCACAACTCTTGTCTGGTTTTTCGCCACTGTAGTTTGTCAGCCTTCATTGTTTTAACACATGGCAGTTCTTGGGAAACAGATAAGTTGCTTGTCCCAAGTTTGGGTAATATAATAGGGTATTCTACTTTTCTTTTTATGAGTTGGTAGATAAAATTGTATCACTCCTCTCGCCCTTTTTTGTTTTGGCTCTGGAAATTCTGAATAACTTAACAAAGTTTTTTATAAAATCATCTCACAGTGAAGCAGGCTTTTTTCCTCTGGTATTTGAATTCATTAAAGGTGAATAGTATGGCTTTTGTGGAAGCTTAGAGAGTGTTCAGGTAGTGTAAAAATAGGGGACCTATTGGCCTCAGAGCCATCGGAGAGGTAATTACTGTAATTGAACAGCTCTGATTTCTTTCAGCATAACTTGATGCATATAATTTGTATTTTGCTTAGTATTTGTATAAAACCTGGAATCTTAAGTAACACATGCTGTTCTTTGGTGCATGAAGATTTGCAATCTCTTTAAAAGGAACAATTTGGCGTACGTCATGGTTGGAGTGCTGCAGTGTGAACAGTGACAGCAAAGATAAAGATGGATCAGAACCATCAATCACTGCCATTAGGAAGGTGTTGATAAAGACTCTCTTCATGCTTTATGAACACCCAATGGATGCGCTCCAAAAGCTTCTCATTTCACACTTCTGACTAATAATTTAGATTAGTCGTCTAAGTCTAGCCCTTGCTTTTTGCCAAGTCTTTCTCACTTTAAGCTGGCAGCACTGGTTTGAAATGGAGGAGAAAGCCAGAAGAAACAGCAAAAATATCTATTTCAGTCATTCTTCCTTGTGTAGCTTTTCATACCACACAGAGTTGCTTTGACCAGGAGAAGAAGCACACAATATTGCAGCTGTTGGCCCAGATGTGAAAGGTTCCCCATTCCCTGCTTCCTTTCCCTAAACAGATTACTGCCAGTGGGACAGTGAAGAGACACCTGGGTCCTGTCTTGGCAGTCATTGTCAGTCATTCATGCAGTTGAAAACCTGAATTTACTGTACTCAAGCTTGAGTGTGCAGTCACAGAGTTTAGGGCTGCCTTCCTTCTCCACACCAGGCTTCTAAGGAGATCTGTCCTCATGTCTCAGCCCTTCAGGGGCAACACTGATCAGAGCTTTTGGGTCTTGATTTTGAACAATTTCCTGACCTTCAGGTGCATCAAAGGGAGTTCAGAGGAAAATTAATTCCTATTTGTTGGCAAGCTGAGACATCTGTAGACAACTAGAAAGGTCTGAGTTCAGTTTTGCTCATCTTTCCACAAGAGATTCATAAGGACAGATTCCCCAAAGAATATAAAGAGTGCATATGGTCTAAAAGATAATATCTTGGCACCATTTTTTCTTGCTTTTGCAATTCAATAGGGAGGGATAATGTTTTGGCCTTCGTTTCCCCTTCTGCCCCACCAATGAATGATGGAGACTAAAGAAGAAAGAACTAGGCACAGATCTAAGCTGATTTCCCAAGAGGTATGTACTCAAATATGTTTTTTGATTTGGTTGTTTTTTTTCTTCTTCAGGGAGGAAAGCCACCTATCTGAATTGGGAGATTAAATGGCAAACTTTGTGTATGAGTAGTTATTCCTTCAGGCAGGATTTCAAGCACTGTGAATGTGTACTTAAGTGGGCTATGACTATAGCTGCCCCAGAAAACCTATAGCCACTTCTGTTTTTCATGGTGCTTGGGAAACTGGAACTGAAGAAAAAGGCTTTTTTGCCACCTATGAAAAACTAAAATAATATCTGGCAGTTTCCACAAAGTACCAGTACCACTATGAGTTTCTGTGCCCTTGCATCTGTATCAGTAGCACAGCTGCTGCTGCTGCAGAAGATTAAAATTTTTTATTCCCACTCCTCTCTTCCCATAGCTAAAGGGAGTAGCCCTGATACAGAAAAAGAAGTGACGTCTGGCTTACGGCATATTTACTAGCCTACGTCCTGTCTGCTCCATCTCCTAGACGGACAGTCTTCCCTATATTTTGTGAGGCTATGAAATTTATCAATTCTGATATCTGTACTTATGAAATATATGTGTCTGAAAAGGGTTTCTTCCTTGTTTTTAACTTGGAGGTGTTTGTTCTTTTTGTTTTATTAACCCCAAAGGGTCGTGTTAGCCCTTTCAGGACTGGAAATCAAAGCTGTCACTTCAGCTTCCATGTCTGTGCATTAAAAAACCCCTCAAAACCAAGCTTTTGGCATCAGCCTAATACCAATGAAGATAAAAGCCTGAAATGTCATGTAACATTTTGCACTTGCTTTCACAAAGTAATCCAACACTGTTTCTCGGTTTATGATTTCTTCTCTTTTTAAATAGAAAAACAAACCACTTTTGCCGGAGTGAGATACAGCTGCGTCAGCGTGTTTGTGGGTAGTCTTCCACGTGCCCTCTTCCATT
This sequence comes from Pterocles gutturalis, assembly GCF_000699245.1. Taxonomy (NCBI): domain Eukaryota; kingdom Metazoa; phylum Chordata; class Aves; order Pterocliformes; family Pteroclidae; genus Pterocles; species Pterocles gutturalis. Next base: position 36,921 of record NW_010131362.1, read on the forward strand.
GCAGAGGTTTATCTTTGAAAGTGATATATAGGCACTGAAATCAGATGCTCTGGCAAATCCCAGCTTAGTGCCAGAGCAGAATATTTTGCAGAAAGCTTGAGGCTAACCAGAATCAGTCGTAGTTGTTTATGAGCTTTTTTTTTTTCTTTCTGTCAGAATCCACAGAAGGAATTATGTGTTGAGTGGCAAGTCTGAAGCAATCCCCAACAAAACCAAGAGGGAGTATCGCTTTGCAAGCGGTTTCTGGAATAACTCCAGACCTTAGAGCAAGCTGTATGGCTCCTAACCCACCCTTCCTGGAGTTGGTCCTTGCAGTTAGCCAGGAGCTTCCAGTCTGGGAACAGACAGCTGACAATAGCTTCAGACAACGGAGGGAAATAGGCATTGTCCAGAGAGGGGAAACTTGTGGAGCTGTACAAGAATCCTTCTAGCAAAGATGCCAATGGAGTAGAAGCCACACAACGTGGATGTTGGATTGGAACAATGTAGGATCTTTGTATTTGAATAAAGTCACGAAAAGCAAACCAGGATTCCATGTATAAATACCACCAAAAGAGTGTTGTTTTTAAATCCCCAGACACTGTCCACATCTCCTGAAGAACACAAGTGATTTTATTAATTTAGGGTGTTAACTCTTTTTGCCCAATATAAATAATTTTAATTTAGTCTGAAAAAATATTTCTAAGTAGGAAAAAAACCTCTTCAGGTTAAAGAAATATTAAAATCAGCATTTAAAAAAATAGATGGAAATGTGTTCTGCTGATCATCATTCCTCCAGAAACAGAAAAATAACTGTATGTTCTTTTATGCAATATCATGATTGTGATAAAAAACAGACCTAGTGTAGTAAGTGCTATACTAGGAAGCATGGATGAAATATGCAGCCTATTTTAGTAGAAGCTGATCTTGGAAGGATGTTAACTGAAGACAGTCATTAAAGACATGTCTGTGTCAGAGAAAAAACTGTAGCTCGTAGGGAAACCATGTGGGAATCGTAATTTCGTTTACAAGTAGGCTTCAGTGAATTGGTGTTCATGTTAATCCTCTCCAGTAGTTCCTCCAGTCTACATTGTGTTGCCTTACTGTCAGAAGTCAAGATCTTAAATTTCATCCATTTTTCAGGGATTCACCTATTTAGCTGACAAATTATCCTTAGCCACATGTTATCAGGAATAGTGAAATGAAATAATTTGGGAAGTGGGTATCTAATAGAGAAAGTGTAATATCCCTTGAACCTCAAAAGACCATTGTCATCTCTCATGAATAACACCTTTATTCCTTCTATGACAGACAGTGTGCCTGGCAGGCTTTGCATGAAGAAATTGGAAGATATATAATAGTCCATTGCAGCTGAAAAATATCAGCATCTTTCTTGGGTCTAGGTAGCAGTACCGAGGAGAGAACTCACACCAAGACTTACAGGGCCAATAGTGTAGAGAAAAACCTGCCCCCAGAACATCCTCATTGCATTGTAAGTCAACTTGATGTCCTTTTTTTTTTTTTTTTTTTTTGTACTGGTACCAGTTATAAAACGCCTTGTGGTCTTTTCAAGTGTTGGAACTCATCTGAACGGGTGATAAACAGTGTCTTGCAGATTGGAAAGGTTGCTGCTATATATCTTCACATAGCTCTCCAGAGCCAGATAAAATACAGGAAGGAAGCACAGGCAGTAATATTCATGTCTTTTTGCTGAGAAGGCTCTGGCTCGCAGTGCTGATTAGCATGAGAGCACTATCTTCAACATACTTCTTCATTAGGGAGATTTAAATTATCAAATTCATCTCTTGGTTCATAGCAACTCAAAATAGGTACCTGCATGAAATGGTGATCACTTTCATGAACTTTACAGTGAAGCTAACAAACCTGGCTTATTCTCCTGTTGGAGTCAAAGCAATAATGTGAATATATTGTTTCGGGTATGTTTGTACTTGGATGTCTTGGTCCTATTGCTGCACTAAATGTGTTTTTCCTTATGTTGTGGTCAGTGGCTCAGTGTCCAAATG
>NW_010131363.1:0-9237 GCF_000699245.1 Pterocles gutturalis
CCTTTCAGCACTGGAAGGCTGCTGTAAGTCCATCTCAACCATCATGACCTTCCTCTCACTGTGGCTTTCTTCATCTTCATGTAATCTAGGAAGGCTCTCAGACTTGAGTAATGGAGTTTTTACAGAGTAGAGAATAATAGCAAAGGCTTGGAGTTCAAGAGCAATAGCACCAATCCCAAAATACCTGACAAAGATAGATAACAGCAAGAAGAAAGTGGTTTGGACAAAGTGCTGCAAATGCTTTGTCAGCCACTCGTATTAAAGTCGCCTGTGATCAATATAACCCCTCAGCATGTCACAAACCATCAAATACATGGCACGATTTAATATTTATTGGAATTTCTAGGTTATTGTCAAGTAGGAATTCCCAGGATATTGTCTTATGGGTTGCTACAATTCTGTTTTTACATTGTATACAATTCTGTCTGGAAAGGGAGGAGTGAGGAAAAATAGAATTTAACTGACTTCCTGATCTTGGGAACAGGAGTAATAGGAAATATACATTCCAGACTCTTTTGCATATCAGAAGCAGCTTGATTTCAGAACATCTGAACAGTGGTAGAGCTGTGTTCATGCAGACACCGAGGTACAGCCAAAGGTAGAAGGCAACAAATCTCCTTAAATTGCCAAAGAAGAGGGTATGAGGTGGGGAATACTCGGGAATGCTTTGAGGCTTTATTTGCCTTTGGTACCCACTTGGAAAACACTGTTAAAACCCCTGAGAAGGGGGAAAGGATCTCAGACAAATGTGTTATGATGTTGTTAAGTGAAAGGATTCAAGGAAATACCTTCCTTGGTGGGTTTTAGACATCAAGCCTTGGGCAGTGGGGACATTGCCCCATCACACAAGGAGGTCTGCCAAAGGCATAGAGAATAACAAATGAAAAAGGCTGGTAAATCACATGGCGTTGGGGACATAGCCGTGTAGGACTGGCAGGTTAGTTTCTGTGTTTTCTCTCCCGTTGTGTTTTTAGGGGGAGCCTGTCCTGATGTCACTGCCCCTTGTTCAGCACCGTTCGGAGGGCAGCTACGTGAAATGCAGAAGGAAGAGATGAGCATTGGCTTTCCTGCCTGTCTCGATTTAGCTGGGTGTGAAACGGTACAAACAGCTGTCTCTGCTGTTAAATAACTCTTTAATAACTCTCCTGATTGACAGGGTTTCTGAACAGAAGCCACCAAAGACCCTTTGGTGGTTTTCTAGCCGCTAACCACCGCTTTTCTGGCAGCACTGCGGAGCAGAGGCAGCTGCCGCTGCAATGTGCTTTCTGTCAGGTTGCGTTGACGTGCTGCGCTTGATTTCTCTGTAAATGGTGTTAGTCATCAGCGCGAGCAATGCAGTTCCTTTAACTCCCGATACCTGCTGTGCTCCCTGATTGTGCCTTTTTTTCATATCTTATGCGCTGTTGTGTCTGAGACATTTCTTGTACTCGACGAATTCTATCTGACAATTTCCGATTTTCCCTCATCAAACCCCATATATTTATATTTTCTTTTTCAGGTGGGATTTGTAGTCCTTCCACCCTGACATACTCACCCCTTCAAATGAACACCGAGGGATTACTCCTGTTGCCTGCTGCAGGCGTTTAGCTGTTCTACGCTGCTTCCAACTTGCACCACAACCCCAAAAGTGGTCTCACTTCTCTCCAGTGGCTGTAGAGGAGACGTATCTCCTAATTTTTTCCTGTCTCAATTGCATCTAATTTATATTCTGGAAGACAACAGCACAGATACTTCCACTGGCCTTCCACATGTGGCTTCCAGTAATGTTTCTGTTGCTACACCTCTAACCCTGCAAACACCTCCGTGTCTTTGTGCATGCTGCAGCCTGTGTCATTCTGCTGGAAAATCAGGATCCTCCTGCTTTTTAAGAAAACTAGAAATCCCCAAAACACTGAAATCCACAGGGGTGACTGGAGCCTGGGATAGAGTTTATCAGACCTTTGTTGTCACAGCACCCATTAATTCATGGCAGGAAGATGGTTACATAGTTAGGGAATTATAGAAAGAATAAAAGAAAAACAATTCTCAAAATTCAGACTGGAAGTGCTCAATGCCTTTGGTTTTGTGGGGCAATTTTGGGTCATCGGATCAATCCCAATTGGAGAGGAAGAAGGGCAATTGTCATTTAAAAACTTCAAAACCCAAACTCTCAAATGCAGTAGAAGTCTCCCACCAAGCACTGATCAACCCCAATCTTTCTTGGTGTTGAGGATCCAAATGCAATGCCTGACAAAGAGCAGGGTTGGGCAGCTGCAGTAGAGATGAGGGCAAGTTTGCAGGGGAACTCCTGAGGTATAGTCTGTTTGATTCATGTTGAGAGGATGGTGTATCCTTGGTAGCTGCTTGTTCATTAAAATGAGTTTCAAAATCCCTATTCTGTTATTCGACATGGAGTTTGCATTGGTAGAAACAAGAAAAGTGTGGTTTCCAGAAGGACCTGTGGTCATTCTGCCAATATCTCTGCTCACAACTCCTCAACTGCAGAGCTGTAGGTGCTGAACCAAGTTAATTAATATATGGAATTGTATGTCCAAATTCTGCTCAATGATGGATTCTCCTTTGAGTTGCAGAAGAGTTTGAGGCTTGTAAGCTACAAAAGCATGTCCAGAAACAGAAATGGCAGAGCACTGCCCATCACTTGCAATGGTGACAGTTCCTGAATGCTCTGTAGAGCTTTAATTGCTCATTGTGGCTTTGTTTTCATTCTAATGGAATTGCTTGCTCACATGTCTGAAGTGGCTCGCTTATCTCTTTGTAGCTGCAGGGCAGATGCCTTGTATTTGTGTGGGAAATTTCTCCAGAGGTGTGATGGTACTTCCAAGCGAAATGGTTTTGCCTGTAAAAGGGCATCAGATGGTCAGGTTTTCAACATGGGCACCTCCTTTCCCTTGTTTGCACCACTGCACTTTCACCTGAGCATCACCGTGTTTTGCAAACAAAAGCCCATTGTCAAGAAGGAGCCCTGGTGTTTTTAACCTTATGCTAATGAGGAATGAACCCAAACCCAGTGAGTAAGACCAACATTCCCCAAAGTGCTCTCTAATTATGGGCACCTCCATTCCTAAGCATCCACATGGGGATACCTTGGCTGGGTTTGCAGCAGGGTTGTGAAACTTAGTCTGGCGTGTGCTTTGAGCTCTCACAGACCTTCAGAAAATTCAAGCTCAAGAGGTGTGAAGATGCTCAAACTGAGTCATCAGAAATGAGTGGACATTTTTGTAAGCCTGCGTCGCTTGCCAAGAACTGCATAATAACTCAATGTCGTGGCCTGAAACAAAACCTCTGAGTTCTGCGTGTTAACTGTTCGATCGTGTCTGATGTGAGGGAGGGAGAAAAACATAGATCTAGTGAGAAATCCCACTAGAGATCTCTTGCGGAGACCACCAAGGGGAGTTGGAAAGGTTTTCATTGACCTTGGAAGTGAAGACCACCAGTGAGCACAGTGATACACAAAACAGTGTCCTGAGAGGGAAGGGAGCACTGAAGGTCCACAGACAAAACCACTGGAGGAAAAAAACCAGTATATCCTACATGCTGTATCAGGAAGCAGTATCTGTTTGAATAGCTGTGGTATTTTCACTTGTTTGCAACACTTCTCTTTCATGGCTCTATTATGTGTTTCTATCAACAGCGCTGAAATTATTTTATAACTTGTTGGGGAAAAAAGCCATGTAAGAAAATTTATCATCAAAACCACTTGTCAGGATGAAAAAAGCTGCCAGAGAAATTTTCCTTTCCCTTTCTATTGTTTTCCTGACAAGCTGGACAGGGGCTGTTTTCTTTTGTGCTGCAAAATCTAATTATATACATACATAAAAAAAAGAGATGGCATGAACCATTTGTCTTGCATGACTCACCGCTGTCTTTCCAAATGTCATAAATACTGGCAAGCAAACCACAACCACGAAACACATTAGTGTCTTACAAGGCTGCTTGGCTTGATTACAGGTTGGCAAGGATTAGGCTGAATAATTGGGAGAAGATGGGAGGAAGATTTCACTGGACATCTGGGATTATTGTGTGCTGGAAACACTGCAGAAGATAAACCACTACGAGAAAACCTAGTGCCTCCAACAGCAATTGCCATAGCGGGTGTTATCATTTGTACAGCCCAGAAGACATGAAGAAGCAGAGCATTCTCCAAGTGGAAGAGGAGACACTTGCATTTGGCAACACCTAAGGACACAATCACTGCCTGGGAATGGCTTATCTTCTCATGCACCCTGTTACTGCAGCAGCCACAGTCACCAAAGCCCAGACCTGCTCCTGCTGAGCTGCTGCTATCATAACTTGAACTTATCATAGAATCACAGAATGGTTTGGGTTGGAAAGGACCTTCAAGATCATCAAGTTCCAACCCCCTGCCATGGGCAGGGACAACTACCACCAGCCCAGGTTGCACAAAGCCTCATCCAGCCTGGCCTTGAACCCCTCCAGGGATGGGGCATCCACAGCTTCTCTGGGAAACCTGGGCCACTGCCTCACCAACCTCACAATGAAACATTTCTTCCCAATATCCAATCTAAATCTACCCTCTTTCAGCTTAAAACATTTACCCCTCATCCTATCACTCCACTCCCATCTCTCCTGTAGCCCCCTTTCAGTACTTCTCACCCATGACAGACCTCAGGAAGGGTACTGAACAGGAGGAGCACAAACTACACTTATATCAGAAACACAAGCTGAGCGCTTCTCTGGGGCTGCCCTGCCTTAGTCATGCTGTCCAGTTCTGACCCAGGAAGTCAAATTTAGCCTTGCATCTAAAATAAAGGGCTGTGAAACCATAACTTGGGTTTCCTGCTCTAAAACACAAAGTGAACCCTCTCTGGACTACGTCTTCATGGCCACCTGCCATGCAGGAGTGAGGCTGATGCCTGAGAGCCCTGCTCGGGACCAAGGTGTGGGGAGGAGGGTTCCCAGTACACCATGGTGAGACCCCAGACGTCCTCACCAGGGTGCACCTTCTCTTATGGCTGCACACTAAATGCATTTTACTTGATTGCAGACCTCGTTGGAAGGTCAGGATCCTGCTGGGTAGCACAGCAGAACTTCTCCTCCCTGGGACTACACGTGTCGGGGCAGCCCAGAGCCAAAGGTAAGTGCATTGGGCTGAGTAGAAGATGGGTCCAAAGTCTCAGGCCCAGAACATCAGATCTGCTATAGACAAGCTTTAAAAAAAAAAAAAATAAAAATCAAACTTCTGAAAGCCCTGGAGAACTTTGAAGCAAGCCATCCCTTCACAGTGAGGTGGGCAGAGTATTTCTGAGACACACTGTTTCCTAAATGCTCTTCCTCAGCTTTCCTGCCACTGATTTGTTGGCACAGATCCTCCTGCCAAGACCTGTCTGTTCCAACAAACCTCATTGCCATTTATATTTTACAAACCCATTGGAAGACGCATCCCCTCGCTGTTTAATTTCCCATCCCCGGAGCGCAGCACTTGGTCTCGTTCGCATGCACAGCGTTTCCCAGGGCAGTGGAGCCAAGGCTGGCTGCTGAGCTGTAAAACGTGTGAGCTTCCACCCCGCCGGTGCCCGGAGCAAAGACTTTATCTCGCTGGGTGACGTCAGGACAGTAGCGCCTGATCTTCGGAGAAGATTCTCAGTAGAAAATTACAGATCAGGAAGAAATACACAGGTAGGGAAATTGTGGAAAGTAAAAGATCTAGGCATGATGCTTTTTTGGCACTAGGCTGTTTAAATCTCAGAGCATCCTATGCTGCGTTGAGATATCGTGCTCTCCTCCACAAACAGCTGCGTTGCGTTTTTGTCATTGGGTAAATATAACTGTGGTTTATTTTTAGCTTTAATTGAATATGTCCTTTCAAATCTTATCACTGCCCACCCAGACCAAGTGGAATAGACATAAATACAAACATAATGTAGACTACCTTACGCTGAAGAGCACAGCAACAACAAATTAATAATCTTTTTCCCAAGGCATTTCATCTCCAATCCAGGAGAGACATGTTTACTGGTGTGATTCATAGCTGACAAAAAACATGTTGTCTGGCAAGGTTGATATTTCACATTTTAATATGGATTTTCACCCGAAGATCTGAAAATATTTACAAAGCTTAAAGCCTGATCTACACACACATTTTTGCAGCAAATATCCTTTTTTAAAAAAAATTAATAACATGATTTTCCCCCCACAGTACCTCTCAGTAAAATCACAATTACAGTTACAAAATATTTGAGAGCTGTACAACTTAATTCCTTTGCCAATAAAGAAAAACATTTTACTAACTTCAATAACTTGGTGATGCTAAATCCAGAGAGCATTCACATGTAGAAAACATACCATCACTTGTCTTCCTAAGCTTAACTGATGCTGTAATAAGCCCATGTTGAGTTGAACAGAGCAGTCCCAGCGTTGCTGTTCCACCAGAAAGTAAGTGTGGGTTCATTGCCCACAGCTGTGCTGAGAATACACACCTGATCTGAATTTCTATGGAGGGTTTTGTAGAAATGAGGATGTGTTTAAACCAGCAGGATGAGAAACATGCTGCTTCACTGTGATAGGAAATCAAACTCTGGTAATGGTATTTTGCTCCAAAAGTAAGTAAACCCTGGGGAGATTAAAAGAACATGTGTTGGAAACTAGATGTTATACTCCAATGATTTTTTTTTTTTTTTTAATATACAGGGTGTGGATCTAACTTGGTCCTAAAATCCGGATGGCAAAAGAAGGGCTAGGATATAAATGCAAGGTCTGTGAAGGAAGATAAAAAATTCAACTTTTGGGGATCTAGAAAGAATGATTACACATATTGGTAAGTTGTTAAGGGCATGCATGCAGTGCTAGAAGCTCCTGAGACCTCTGCTGGGGATGCCCAGCTGTGCCCTCTGCCACTGCACAGTTGTATCTGCTGGGTCTCAGAAGGTGCAGGAAAGAGGGAAACCTCATTTGACAGGCTATGATATCAAAGAGGCTGCATAGAGGATAAGACATCTTGTCTGCTCAGAAGATGTGGACAACGCTGCTATGAGCTGGAATGCACAGCTTTTTAGGAAGAGAAGAAAAATCCGTCTCATCAAAAACTTATGCTTTCTAAGAGCAAATATAAAGAAAGCGGGGAAAGGAATTAAAAACTTACATCACTGATGGGGACAGCACAAACCGTGGTGGGACATTGCCCTGACAGGGGACCAGCAGATCTCTGTATTGGCTCCTTGCTTTCTTGTATTTGCTTTCTTTTTCTTTTCCCCTGATCTTCAACCTCTGTAATTCTCTCCTAGGCATCTGCATAAAGCAGTGCACCAGGTGCTGTCTCTGTGTGGATTGATAATTACTTTCTCTAGCCAATAACTTATGAACAAAGTCCAAAAATATGTATCTGTTGATGTCCCAAGGACCTCCTCTCACAATGATAATCCATCTGCTTTCCAGTGCCTGATCTGGAATACTAAACCATAGATTAACCTACTTTTTGACTGTTCTGTTTTTCATGGCTGGCTCCAGCTCTGGCAATCTGAATAGAGTTTGGAAATCTTTAATTCTGCTGAACGCCTTTGTCATCTCAATAAGAGACCATGCGCTTTCCTCCCATTTCCATTTTATGTGCTTTTGGTATTTGAGTTTTTATCACTGACGTCTCTAAGATCAAGTATTTGTTGATATATTAAAACCATGACATATATATTTATGGATATGTGTGTGTGTGTGCACTAAGAAAACTCTGTTTGTACTTAATAACAGGAGGGTGGCTATGTTATATTTTTCAGTCAAAGGACAATGTTCAGGGGAAATCAGGATTTGACGTTATAGAGCCTAAGTTTATGATTTCTATAACAACAGGAGAAATTTTCTTCCTCTTCTGCTTTCTTCCATGAATTTTATTCCCATGCTTTGGAGAGCAGAGTGCTGGAGTAAAGGTCATACAGATTTAGCATCTGTATTGGCTCTGCAGTTGTGCTGCACTCCGATCCCGTTGTCCGCACAATGGAAAGCTTCCCATCTTCTCGGCTGCAAGGGCACATTGGTGGCTTATGGTCAACTTTGTGTCCACCAGGACCCCCAGATCCTTTTCTACAGATCTGCTTTCCGGCTGGGTGGCCCCAGCCCATATTGGTGCATGGAGTTGCTCCTCCCCAAGTGCAGGACTTTGCACTTCTCCTTGTTGAACGAAGTTGTTACTATTATTACCCAAAAGTGAGCCATTCCCTCCTCTCTGTGCATCCTAGCCATGCTCTGTGTGACTTTGAAAGGTGCAGGCTTGCCTTATGTACGAATTCCCAGGCAGCATTATTCTAGACATAAGTAGCTGTTTACCCAAAGCCATGCTGTGGGCTCCTCCAGGCACACACAGGAGGATTTTAGGTTTCTACGCAACTTTTCCTGGGAGAAATTCCCTGGGATGGGTGTCTATGACATCTCCAGTGCTTGGCCCTCTTTATATTTTGGCTGCTTGTTTTAATACTTGGTCTGTTATACTTAAACACTGAAATTCTGCCAAAGCTGTACTTTAACTCTTTGTCCATGGATTGCTCTGTGTCCAGTGAAGTTGCTAGATGAGGCTCTAAATGAAGCCTCTTTTATTGCTATGTTGGTTTATTTGACACTGACTTATGCTAGATAAATACGATTTATGCTAGATAAACACAGGTTGGATTCAAAGAATTGCTATCCAGACTATTTATGTTAGCAGCTTCACTGAGTCGGTGCTAATCAGGTTAGATAAGTAGAATTTGAATATAGAAAAGAAACCAGATACAAACAAGAACACAGGTTATAAGATGGTGCCTGTGGTCTGGCATTTGCTGGGTGGTCTCCAAACTTCTGAGGTTTGTGTGGAAAACCCAGCAGAGATTTAGTTACAAGTCAAGTCCCTGAACACAGAATGCTGCGTTTCCCAAAGCTTCGTCCCAGGGAATGGGTGCCTTTGATGGGTCATCAGATCTGAGGCTGTTAGACATTTTTTCTAGATTATTTCAGAATATTAAAAGGTATATCAAGATGGCATTTCTGATAATTGGGTTTTTCTTTTTTTTTTTTTTTTTATAGTTCGTGTTGCACAGAGCATTACCAGAAAGTATCATGTACTGTTCCTTTTTTAATGAAAATACAAGATGTCCTCAAAGGCTGCTCTAATTAGCACAATTCAAGTGCTTTCCAGTGAGGTGACTGCTTGGGAAATGCTGCTCCATTGGAAAGAAGAAAATATATTACAAAGATATAGGCACCCCTCCAAACAAACAAAGAAAAATAGAATACAGAAAAAATTGTTGGGGAGCA
>NW_010131363.1:9276-11683 GCF_000699245.1 Pterocles gutturalis
AGAAAAAACCCCTGAAATAGCCCAGGGTCCCCCCACACTGCCTGGTTCAGACTTTGCTGTCCTGCTGCCCTTCTGGCTGTGTGGCAGGTCTTGGTGTTAGATGGTATCACATTAAAGCCTTTTATTTTGGTAAAACAAAATCCTATTTTTCTGGCAAGTGCTTGTTATAATCGCCTCGAGGGATTTTTAAATGTTCATTTACTTTACCAGAGTTCAAAAATATTTAGCTCAAGCCAATTAAGTTTTTAATTAAACGCGCATTAGGAAAAGCATCTTGCATATGAATTTCTCTGTATCTTTTCTAAGAACCAGAGCAATCAGTAAAATTTCACATCCCCTGCATTACAACAAGTTCAAGCCCAAGAACACTTTTAACCTTCGCTGGTGAATTGTGTGACTCACAAAACTGAAGATCTCGGAGCAGAAACACTATTTCTTTTTCCCAATGTGTTGATTTCTGTATCGATCATATTCCCCAGGTTCCTGTGATAGAAAGGCTGTCTTTTAAAAAAATAAGCAGCATGTCATTTGTGGGCGCTGTGGTTCTGTGGATTGCAAAGCCAATCTATGCGATTCTGCGGCTAGGCTGTTAAAGCAAGAGCGTGATCAGTAATTGATCTGCGTCAGCATCCTCCGCCACTTGAATGATAATACATCTTTTAAACAGATTGGTCTTAAAAACTAGAATGAGCCTGGCAAAAAAAAGCCTGAAGAAATCAGAAAAAGAATGATATGATAAAATAAAGTGTTATGGAGTCTCTGTGCAATGTCTTGAGAGGGTATTTAGACCTTTGGTGTCCAGAAGAGGCGGTTGATAATGTTGATTTAAAAAAATATTTCAGTCTACGTATTGCTTTGTGCTTAGCCAGAATACAAAAAGTCCTGTACCAATGGGACAATAGGTTACAGAAAAGGTTTCTGTTAGCAGGATGAGTCTGAAACCCAGTCTTTCATGCTTGATAGTGGGGAAAGGGAAACTTATTTCTGCTTCTTCATGGACTTGATTGCAGGTAGGCTGCTGATGCATTTAGTTAGAAAATGAAAAATACCACTAAATCTTGCTAGTTTGGCTGAAAAATAAGTCACGTACAGTGAAAAACAACCAGCTCTAAAGTGAAAACAGAAGTGTTTTATAAGGGTAAGTTAATCTCAGGTGAAATTTCTTTTCTGCAAGACCAAATCTATACGAAAGCAATAAAGGGAAAATCTAGCGCACATATCTTTTCAAAGAATAAAAATATCCATCTTTGGAGAATATCTAAACTTCTTAGGTGGCGGTACCTAGCACCACCTCTTCACTGGCTCATGGTTTGATATAAAATAATGAAAATATGTTACCACAATAATGTGAAAATTCACGGCGGAGGCAGAAGTGGGTCATCAGAGGTAGGGAATTAGCAGCAGAGGCGATGCTCACCCAGAACATGCTGCCAAGGTGCCCAGGAGAGCCTGTGAACTTCCATCAGTGCAAACTAGGAAATGTATTGATTGGCTTTGAGCATAAGGTTAAACAAGCAACAATTCTCCGTGTATAATTTATAGGTTAGCAGCGACAATGTCACACTTGGCTGTTCCTTCTGAAGTGGCATCTTTCTCCTGTGACTCACCCGTGTCTCTAGCAAGGATAAATGTGGTATAAAAAACCCGTGGTCGGGGTCAATCTATATTTTTAATTTCAGACTTTGACACATGAAAAACAGCCTGTTTTGACTAAGTGCTCGGATTTTAAATTTACCCTTCCAGTTCTGTGTTTAAGGGAAAAAAAAGGCTTAGTTTCCTGTTATTCGTTATTCTTTATCCCTTTAAATCTGTTGGTACCTTTTTCAAGCTGGCAAAAACACTGGGAAACCCAAAGAATTTTTGTTTCTAAACTGAGAATTTTTAAATAATATTTTAATTTTTTATCCAATACAAGGTAAAAACTACTTTTAATGAATAAATGAACAGAGTAAACTTTCCAGATGCTCTTCAACAGCTGTTTGAGTGTCATCTCCTCCCAGCCATGGCCCTCACCACCAGGTCCCAGCGTAAGGAGGCAGCCCTGGCTGAACGACATGGAAAAGGCCATGAGCAGCAGGAGAAATATCGTCTTGTCCACCCAAAATGGGGGAAGTTGCCTGGCTTCCCAGAGAAGGGCTGGGCTCAGCATCGCCCCTGGGCATTTTCAGCAGCTTTCCCTTCCCACTGCTTCTGGATCATGTTTCCCACATGCCCGCTTCCCCCCTTGCATTGTAGTGGGGTTGAAGGCACCAAACTCAAGCAGAAGAGTACCTAAAATAATAGAATAAATAATAAAATGCTCTGAGTACCTCTGGTCCCCCTCACCAAAGAGGGCTTTGCTGCAATATTCAGCAATTTTCTGATGCTTTGCAAGCACCTGGACCCACAGGTCCCTGCCAGCCTTGAA
>NW_010131363.1:11710-48482 GCF_000699245.1 Pterocles gutturalis
CCAAAGCAGAAGGGTTTGGACCACATCCCCCATCCCAGCCTCGTTCCCAGGCTCTGCCTTCTCAGCAGGTGCTCGAGGTGAGGTGCTGTTTGAAAGGTTTGAGCATCAGTCCCAAATTATAATGTGAACGTGAATGATAAATGGACTTAGACCATCCCTGGAGAACTATCAGGATCCTCTTTCTTTGTTGGATGATGAACTCCCTAAAGACCAGACCAAAACCACAGGGACACACGGACCTCCAGTACTGCCTAGGTGCAGATTTCAAAGCCATATTTTGGACTTGTGTGTTTTATGGCACAACCATTGACCTCCGAGTCACTAGGACACACATTTAGAAAACACCAATTCAATGTTGGGAAAAAAAAAAAAATTATTTCCCTTTTTTGTCTGCAGGAATCCTTTAGCAAATGTATCAGACAGTGCCTGCCAAGGGTGGTCAGCTGGGATGTCAGCGGGGGGATGAACAAACACGGGGGAGGAATGTGCCAGAGTCTGCAGAGCTTCTGTAAGTGCTCAGAGATCTGTTCACAAAAAACAACATATCTCCACAGCAGGACTGGCCTACAGCTTTCTGAGCCCCCCCATAGAGGAGTACCTGCTCCTCCATGGCATGTACAGTCTGCCCACGGCATACATTACAGTGCTGTATATAACACATCCTATCATCAGCCTTACAAGCAATGGCCAAGGTGCTCACTGCAGCTTGGAAATAAATACCCGGAGGAAAACAAGCCATGAGTCTCGATGGGGATGCCCGAAGGATTTAAACCTACTTACAGTGCTCTTGCCTGTCCTGAAGATGTTCTTGAGACTCCTGCTATAAACCAACCTCCCCATTGAGATCTATGGCCATACTGGTTTTCAGACTGTGCCCCATGAAACTCCAGCTGGTGATGTCCTGCTGCCTTGCCAAAGCACATCACTGCTGCAGAACAATCGTTTCAATTAAAAACCCCACAGCAGTGAAACACACCTGTGTTGGTAGTCATCTGTGGTCCACACTTGGGAGCAAGTTCATCTGCAGTGAAAAAAAGAACCTGAAGGTCAGAAAAAAGCTGAGGATAATATTGTCTGAGCTGTCCTGAAGTTCCCAGCTCAGCGTTAGACCAAACCAATTCTCTCATTATCCATCATCACACAGCATCCTCACGAAACAACTGCAGACCCCAGGAGTTTAATATTTTATTCATAACATGAAAAGCTGAGGCTTCATCTTGCCCTTGGAGCAATAAATAGGTTGATGGAAGGAGTGTCCACCCTACTTTATAATGGCAAAATGCCCACTGACCTGTAAGAGGCTTGTGCAGCATACAGGTGCTGGATTTCTGGCCGCAGAATGGGAAGGAAAATGCAGATTTCATGAGTTGCCAGTGGAGAGTTATATTCTGAGCTTTCTTCACAAGAAAAGTGATTTTAGTCGACATTGTGCGTTGTTCTGTGTGACCAAGCCTGGCGATGCAGTTAGTGCCAACCTGGAGTGAAGGGCACGAGGGGACCATCCCAATGCTCCTGGCATTAACAGATATCACCACTAACCATTTGTGATCTGGCAGTTAAACACGCTTCCTTCCCATGCTGCATCAGATATGTAACCACCTGCAATCCTTGTTGCCAGAAAAACTAAACGATGACGGCACCTGATGCAGGCCAGAAGAGATAAATGTTTATCATTGTTGCATATCTCTTAATAAATATCTATAGACTCTCAAAGATGAGCAAAGGTTGGCCCACAGTAAGTGGAACTGTATGGAGAGAAGTGTGCAGCCAGAAAATATCCAGGTATGGCATTAAAAGCTTGGATTGAATTCCCAAATCTGGTAATTACTGGAGCTTGCCTGGGTGTTCAGAAAGGAGATAAAAAACGTCTATTAATGAATGTTTTGTGGTAGATGGCAGATGGTAGCTGGGTGCAGGATGCGTGGTACGATGCACAAGGGACTGATTAAAAGGAGCCATAACTTGGACACTTTGGATGCCAGACACCTGGAGTGTGGGGTGCATGTGCTATTTTTCCTGAAAATACAGTATTGTGCCTATAACTGGGTTGAGACACACACTTATATATACGTACATACACACACATGTATATATACACAGTGCTAAATAAGAAAGGGTCAAGACCAAACCCTGGCCACGAGGCTGAGCAGCCAGAACTGGCTTTCATCCACACTGATTAAGGCTAATCCTCTGCAGCAGATTTGTCTTGGGGAGCCATGGAGTAAGCTGCCAATTCAGTTATGTAGACCACGGTGGTCCAGTGCTTCAGCGGATTTCCCTGGCCCTCTCATTTAGCAGCATAGGTATGCCATCAAGAGTCCTCTTCATCCCATTCTCCATGATTTGTGCATGTGGAAACAACAAAAATACAGTTTTCAATGTCATCCTCCAGATCACACTATTAATTATTCATATTGGTCAAGGGTTTGGGGGAACAGGAGACAGAGGAATGGGTTCTTGCCATCTCCAAGGGAAAAAAACCCCAAAAAACCAGTGCATGAATAGGAAAGCATCTATTACAGTAACTGTGGAAAACATGAAGCCAGGAGCAGCTTTATGAGGGGATGACTCAGATATTGGTCATCCCCAGAAGAGTGGTCAAAACAGTCTGGAATACAGCGATGGAAAGCACCTGCATTGCAGAGCCGAGGTGACTCAGCGGGAGATTTCCATCTCCAGCCTCTGGGATTTCTATCCTGTCATACAAGCCCCATCCCTGGGAGCATCCCCAACTCAACCCTTCCTTCCCCAGCAGCTGCAGGCCTGAGGGTCTGGGGCTCACAACTGGGTACTTTCTCCCTCCTCCCAGGAAGGGAGCGTCCCCTTCAATGCAGTGTTCATTCGGAATGAAAAAACTTTTGGCCACAAAGCTGTTTGAAAATTCAGATGGGTTTCACCAAACACCATGGTTAGATTGATACCGACTGTAGGGATAGCTGACTCTGCCCTGGGAAAGGTGGGTGACCAGATTAGGTCAAAAACAAGTGGAAAAACACCATTATAATTTTCCTAAAGACCGAGTACTGTCTTTTTTCAAGTTCCTCTGCTTTCCCTCTCTCTTCCTTAAAAGCTAGAAATGTGTCAGTGAAAGGAGAAGGCCTCATTCCAGCCAAACTTCTTTAACCCTATAGCAGTTTGCTCCCCAAACCACAGACCCCTCATCCCCACACTCACCAGCCCATGCCACACTCCCAACCAGGACAGGCTGGTCCCCACACCCTGCAGGCACTCCCAGCTGCCCAGGGATCTCCAAGTTGTTCTCCATCCCACAGATTTACACCACCACCCTCTTCTCCAAAGCCCTCCAGCCCTTTCTTAGTCAACAGAGGGACTCCATATGGTCTTCCTATAATCTCCTTCCTTGATGTATTTCTCATCCCTTTCTGTGTGACCTCCAGAGAGGACTGGAGTTAGATAACTTCCAAGGATTGCAGAAGTGCTGCTTTGACGTTTTTCCTTCAAACACAATATTGGGTTGAGAAATAATTGTACATGAAGCCAAAGCATCAGAGCTAATAGCTGGCATTTCTCAGGCTGGCTGCACAGCTCCATTTGGAATAAAAAACATTTACTTCTTATTAGGCAAACAGGCGATGCAGGCAACATGACTGCTGAATATCCATCATTCCTTGTATATGCACTGGCTGGGTTTCAAGGCCACGCTGTACAGGCACAAATAACGCTGATGTAACTAAGTTTCATCACCAACATCTGACTCAGACACATGTACCACCACACCAAGTTCTCCATCATCCTCCCTCACACCAAAAGCTCCTTGAAACATCAGGATCCCTGGGGCAGGCAGCATACTCTCTACTCCAGTGACCCCATGAGGACCTTCATCCCCTGTGACGAGCCCCTCATCCTCCTCCAAGCTCCAGGTCTCACCCTTGTATAAGACATCTACATCCTTGTGCAGCCTTCAGCCATCAACCCCTGCCCCAGCCCCTGTGTGCAGCATGGACTCACAGGGCATCTTATTCCCCAGCTGCTGCTCAACTATTTTCCTTTTATTTCACCAATTCTTCCTTTCTTTGCAAGGCTTGAAGCAGGTTTTCCCAGCTCTCAAGGCTGTACATCTCCAGCAGCCCCGGGGGGCTGGTTTGTAGGTCCAAGGTCTCTGCTTTCACCCAGTGCCCCAATGTTTAAGGGCTCTGCTGTTATCCCAGCTTTATTGCCCTATCACACCTGGTACCCAGCACCGGTCCGTGCAGCATGATCATCTAAACAAGGCTTACTCACCACCAGCATCTTGCAAAGCTAGCGTTAAGACACAGCTAGCATAAAACCTGCAGGCTGGTAGTAGTTGCAGAAGTTTTTGATTTTACTGGTTTTATCCCATGGAGCTGCAACTGCTGCAGTCACCAGGGCAGGGAAGGGCGATGGGGAAGGTGAGTGCTTCCAGCTGCGTAAGCAAAGAGCCACGGCAAGGGCTCCTCTCAACAGGGCTCCTCTCACTAATTTTTTTCCAGGTGTTAGAAAGTCTGAGCCTCTCAAAATAAGTGGAAATCCTTCCAGGGAATTCAACAGCCTTTGGATGCAGCTTTCAGGATACGTGAGTCCACCTGTCCTCACAAGAAGGTACGAGGGTCGTCATGCCATAGTGAGAAATGCAACCTGATTTTGGGAGACTCCCTGTCCTGTGTGGTGCAATGTGGCTGATCCTCCAGGGAAATTAGTTTTGCACTAGGAGGTGTCACGGCTGAATTGAAGAGGGTGTAGGTAATCATACACGGTAGCAAAGCTCAGTCCATATCTGCTCTCCTACGTGATACTTAAGACAGTTTGATTGGAATAAAGTACTTCAGTGCTTGTTTTCACTTTTCATGTTTATTTATGTCTTTTATATGCACAGTCCTTGGGTAAATAGAGTGAAATCTCATACTGTGAACCCAGATTGAAAGCACGAGCAATTGGCATAGCCAGGTTGGAAGACTCTCACGTGTTGATTAGAGTAGGAGCTTTCTGATGTGATCGTTTGCCCTGCTGACCTACTCAATTAATTGGCTCATTATGAGCAACCCAGCCAGGAGCCATGTAACATCTGTGGGAATGCTTTCTCCAGATATACAGCCTAAAGAGAAATAAAATCTATTTCTTTTTCCTGTTACTTTGGTATCTCATTTTGTTGTTGAGTAACACATACAGCTAGCCATGGAAGGATAAAAACTGAATTTGCAAATATTATAGCAGGTTTCAATTTGACACTGTTAAAAAAAAAAAAAAAGGAAATGTTTCATATAGGCTTAGTTCAATATAAGATTGGCTCCTCCTGAGGAGGGTAGACCTGGCTGGATGGCACCACCATTTGCTGGGAGTGTGGCAATGCTTAGGTCTTAGGAAGCCCATATGATCCTAGCCTACCTGAGATGTGTCCTCTGTATCAGGTAAGGAAAGGCTCAGGCTACCCAAACAACAATTTTCCCAAGGTCCAGTGGTAGACTGAGCAGCTAAAAAGGAAAATAAAACATTTGGGTCAGCCCAGCCCTCGGCTGAAACATTTCGTTTTGATCTCACCAAAGGAGAATTGAAAAACATGGGAAAAATCCAAATGTTAATATTACAGAAAATATAGTTTCCAATTAAATTAAAAAAAAAAAAAAAAAAGAGTTGAAAATTCCAACAGCTTTACCAGCGTGGCTTATATGTGATGGCGGCAAATCCAGCAAGCAATGTGCAAGCTGACCGCAAAGAACGCAGAGGTACCAGTGCCAAGCCCAACAGCAGGCTGGTTTTTTTCCAAAATAGAGAGAACTGAGGCAAAGCATTGGGTACCTGCCTCTGAGCTGAGCACAGCCCAAGCAGTTGCATGTAGAGGACTTGTCATCATCATGTAGTCCTTTATAACTGTAAATTCATTTTTATCTTGCAGCAGCATTGAGGAGATCTGTACACCATAAATTGAGTCATTACTGGTAATACATTTCTCCTTCTTTTTATAGTGGATGATTCATGTAGTTTTTAACCAAACCAAAGAACCTTTCTTCATTTAAGCAAGCTCAAATAAAGGCAGTTAAGACCACTTAAGGGCTTATGAATTTCTGTGAAGGCAGTGTCCCACATTCAAGCTTGGCGACGTGGTCTTGGATGCTAACAGCTTGAGCTGCCACACAGACAAACCATGTGGAAACAGGCACAAGGCCAATCCAGTCTCGTTGGAAAGCAATAGACGTGATTTTAGGAAAACTGGGAGGAGTGGCAGAGAGTGGTTTTTGTTCTCCATTTCCAAGCCATTGGTTACTTTGCAATAAACATTCTCGTTTCTCTTCTCTCTTTCTCTCCATCTCTTTGGAACTTTTTCATTGGCCCAAGAACATTTCATTAAAACTATACTACTCACAAAGCTTTGTTTAATTATCATCCCCTGACAAAAATAATAGTTTGGTGAAATGTGTTAATTGACAAGTTCTTTCCTTTTGCTCATAATTTCTGCTCAGGTTGGCAGCTGAGCCATGGGCAGGACTTACTGGAGGAGACCAGACTACAGCAGATGGCATTTTTCCATCATTAGATTCATAGAATCACAGAATGGTTTGGGTGGAAGGGACCTTCAAGACCATCAAGTTCCAACCCCCCTGCCATGGGCAGGGACACCTCCCACTAGCCCAGGTTGCCCAAAGCCTCATCCAGCCTGGCCTTGAACCCCTCCAGGGATGGGGCATCCACAGCTTCTCTGGGCAACCTGGGCCACTGCCTCACCACCCTCACAGGAAAACATTTATTCCTAATATCTAACCTAAATCTCCCCTCTGTCATGTTAAAACTGTTTCCCCTCATCCTGTCACTACATCCCCTGGTCAAGAGTGCCTCCCCATCTCTAGATATTAGGAAGAAATTCTGTACTGTGAGGGTGGAAGTGCTGGAAGGTGCTCGAAGGTCTCCCGGGAGCCTTCTCTTCTCCAGGCTGAACAACCCCAACTCTCTCAGCCTGTCCACATACAGGAGATGCTCCAGCCCTCTGACCATCTTTGTGGCCTCCTCTGGACTCGCTGCTTCAGCCCTCTCTGAAGAAGGGCATTTCCCACCTTCTCCACAACCACTATGTTATAAAACATTACATGAAGAACCTCTTCAGAAGAGTTTTCTTAAACACACACTAGCTTGAAGCACGTGATGAGTTGTCTTGTGATTCAGAGATCAGAGATGCTGCTCAGGTGGAGACCTCTCCAGGGAAGCCCTTCTCCACGGTGACCCAGGGGAACTCAGCTCTCCAGCCCATGGAAGCTGTGTGACTGCTGATGTGCTCAAAGTGGTTTTCCTCTGACCTTTAACTGCCAAACAGGGTAGCGGGACTATTTACAAGGCTTAACACTAAGCACATGCCGAATGATTTATTGCATAATTGCTGGGTTGGGTGGTGGCCACAGGAAGAATTTTCTTCAAAACAGGAGGAAAAGTTGCTCACTCAGTGATGGGGTGGAGGATCAGCCTTTGAATGTCCCTGCAGCCTTCCAGGAAAGGGCGGCTTGCAGCGAGCAATGCTGTTTGCAGAGCAGCGGAGGTGTCACAGCAGTGTTACCACAGGTGCTTTTCTTTCAGGAATATCACATTATACCAATGAGATCCTAAATGCCAGTGTTTTGACTCTGCTGGGCTAAATTCACCTTCTAATTACATTTGTACAAACACCTCTGAAAATTTATGCCTGTTCTGTCACAAACCCCTGGTTCTTCCTAGCCATGCTCTTCCAAGGAAGATTTCTGCCTATTCCCACGCAAGCTGCAGACACCAACCAACACATTTGAGGGTTCGGTCACTTCTTGGTGAAGCAGATGTTCCATAGCGGGGACCAGCAGAGCCACAGCCATGTTTTAGCCTGTCTTTCAGAACTGCATAATTCATTAAAATATTCAAGAAGGAGATTTTACACCTCTAACATCCAGGAAGACAATTTGATGTGAGATCTACAAAGCCTCAAAGTAGATAAATAGTCATTACTGGATTAACTTCTGATAATTTTGAATGAATTCTTCCATAGAGGATGCATGAAATAAGTCCAGCATTCAATCTGTTCTTCCGTGCCAGGAAATATAAAAAAGAGAACTAAATATGAAAACCACTACTTGAAATTTCATGGTGATGATGAGGGATGAATTCAGAGCACCCTTTTCCCTGAACAGACATCTCCATTACGTATCCTAAGGAAGACATTTATTTACCAATGTAGCAGGACGAGGCAGAGTGTGGGATCCTGATGCCACGCTCACACACCCAGTTGCTAAAGGGTGTGCAGACCACACGTTGAGCTTCCAAAACGAGAATTTCCCCTTCCACCCAGGAGATGGCACTAAGGCACTCCCACAAAAAGCATCGCTTCAGCCTCACCAAAAACCTGTTTTCCCTGAAGTTGTGTGTTGGGGAGAACACCTGCAAGATTTGCATTGACTGGGTTGTGCATCTTGCGATGGGATCAACTGAGTGTCCTAAGAGGGAACACAATTCTGACTGCTCTGTGGATGTCATCACTTGGATTTGAAGGGGATTGTCATCCTCATGGCTCCAGTGTGCTTCCCACCAGAGAACTGGTGGATGGGACCAGTCTCCATCCAGGGATCTTCCTCTGTTTCAGACACAGGGCAGCACCAAACACTTTGGAGAAATACACCCAGGGTCAATCAGAGCAATAACGGGGCAACATGCTCCTGGGAAACACCTCCTGATCTCCACCAGCCACAATGTGACTCATGTCCAGCTTGTTTCTCTGTGCTGGTTTTTTTTCCCCCCTTGCTGGTGTAAAATCAGATGTTCTCCATACAAACCTCCCTCTTTTGATCCTGTTGAGCTCACAGCTGGCGTTACCTGGTGCCATGAACCCACACAGGTAATTCAAGGCTGTGCAGAAAAAGGACTGAAAATAGACAGCGTTTAGGTAATGCCAACATTACCTAGAGCTTTTAATCTCTTTTTGACCCCAGCGCTCTTCGATTTGAAGTCTGTGTCACTCACATGAACAGGCTCCATCCTCTGAAAAATGGGAGCATCATTGGAGGCACCAGGAAAAGAGAAAAGCTGATTTTGTGGCTGCTCCCTTCTGTCATCTGGATATATTTGCATGCAGCTCCAATGTCCCCCGTTACAACACAGTTGTGACTCCCTGGAGCGGTGTGAGAGCTTGCTGAAGCTACACTTTGCACTCTGCTTACTGCTGCCCACCCTTTTGTGTGCTTGAACTGGCTTGGGGCCATCATTTCCATAGCAGGGAATTGGAAAGAAAAAAAAAAAAAAAACATTAACAGAAATCACAGACCAATATTGGGAAGGGGCAATGAAGGCTGGGAAAACAAAGGCATGAAAGAAAATAAATGTAATTTTGGGAAGAGAAATGGCAGGAGATGAGGATGCAACAGGCTGGATCCTGAAATGTGAGTGCAGGTTTTGAAAGCCCCATGTCTGAGCCTGGTCTCCAAAGCTGGAAAGTGCCTAAATGAGCTTACTGCCAGAATGCCCAGGAAGGACATTTATCTTCAATATCAGCAGCTTCCTTCCTTCTCCCTGGCACACAGTGAAGGACTACATTAGCAAATCCAGCACCCATCTGCCTGATTGAGTATCTTCATTAGTGCTCCTGTCAGGGTGAATCACAACCGTATATTCCGATCCAGCCCTTTGTTTCCACCGTGGTTGCCCGTTTAAATCAGCATTTAGCAGCATACTTTTTCCTAGTGAAGATGACTTGAAATTACCTTGTCTTTGTGCCCTAAGCATTCATCTAGACACAACCCCTATCAGTGTAACAAACCGTTGCAGTGAAGCAATGTCAAAATCAGCTTGAAGTGCCTGTCTCCAGCACGGGGAGGCAGGATAACGATTTTTATTCATAAGAGAAACCTATCAATAAAGCCCTGGGATTAATTTTAAGAGGTGCAAAAGTACATGTTCCATTAAGAACATCTCTATTCTCATTTTTTTCAGAAATGTTGGACCCTGGTACCTCCCTGTGCCAGACATCATTTTGTTAAATCCCCCAGTGCTTCTCCTCCTGCAGGGAAACACAGCCATGCATGTGGCTCTCCTAAGGTCCTGCAGCAAGTTAATGGAAAAATTTGCCAGGGGTAAGTGGTGATGGCTTGGAAACCTGTGGAGTTTAAGGAAGCAAGAGAGGCGATTCCCTTTGAGGATAAACTCCTTGGGGCAGGGACAGGTGTGCTGCTGTGTATATGTAGTTCCCATCACTATCAGGTCTAGGTATCCTTGATATTACTGTACAAGTTATTTGTTGTCATTATTTTGATATTTTGGCAGTGTCTGTTAAGTAATCTCTTCCTTATTGCTGAATACCACAAGGATGTCTCATTAAAAGCAAGAGGTTTTAGGTGCTAGGGAGGGAGGTCTCTACACCATCTACTGGCTAATTTTGGCATCAATCCAGAAGCCCCAGAGTCAGGTTCACTAAAGCCACAGGGCTCAGCAGAAAGGCTGTGATGGGCACAGTCCTGCCTGGGGACATCAGCCCTTCCCAGGTCTCGGATTGGCGGCTCTGTATTGCCATCTTCAGGCTGGGAGCAGCCTTGCTCCTTCCAGAAATCCTAAAAATCTCCCAGACACAGCAAATTCAATTCTGGCTTATCCAGCATTAGTTGAAATTGATGGCCAAACCCTAGAAAAAGGTATTCAATACACAGAAGGGGAAGAGGCTCTGCAAGGCTGGCACTCAGCTGCCCTGGGTAACATGGATATTTCCCTCCCTGTGAGTGTACAAGGCTTTGAAGAGAGTAAATTAACACATCAGGGCTGTTTAACACATCCTGCTTCTTGCTGTGAGACAAAGTTTATTGGCAAGTTTTCTTTAAAATACATAACTTGAAACTTCTTGAGGGATTTTAGCTCTGTGGCCTGAATTGTCCCCAAAAAAGCCTTTTGTGACAACTATAAAAGCTCAGGATCTTTGGAGCTTTTAAAAATAATATGTGTTTAAAAAGGTCTATACCAAACACTTCACAGGTATTTGATAAATATGGTGGTGGGTCTGGAAAAGAGGAGGTTTCCAGGCTTCCAGGGTGATGGACAATATCACACAGACAGCTTGGAGGGCCAGGGAGCTGTAAGCACAGAACAACATAGGTAACACATCCTAAAATCAGAAAATCATGGAATAATGTAGGTGGCCTGGCCCAGCAGGGCCAGCTTAGATGACATTTCTCAAACATCGCCTCATCACCTTGTGTATATCTCCCTGCGATTCCTCCACCTCTCCTGTCTCCAGACAGTGTTTGACCACCCTCGTGGTGAAGAATATTCTCCTAATAAGGTCTGGCTGGAAAATCACTTTCTAGGAGCCCCCAGAATCATAGAATGGTTTGGGTTGGAAGGAACCTTTGAAGGTCATCTAATCCAACACCTCTGCAATGAGCAGGGACAACTGCTGCCATTCAGGAGAATATTCCAGCAGCAAAGCTCTTACCATTTTATCTCAGGTCATGACTTTACTTTTCCCCACTGCCTCAGTCCCTGAAATCCCACCATCACTCCCAGCTCTCAGTGCAGAAATGGGTAATCCTGGTACTTACCACGAGCACCTGTAGCACTACTCATCTGAGCCCACTGCAATCCCCTTCTCAAAGGACAGCCCAGAGCACAGCCCTGTAGCGGGGATTTGAGATGACCGGCTCAGCCTCTGCAAGAACATGCTGTAGTTGTCCTTGTACTCGGATACCCAGTGGTTCCTGCAGAGAACACGGAGAAAGGGATAAGAAGGGGATTTCCATCCTCTGCTTTGCGCATCAGGACAGGAGACCTGCCTCCTTTTCTGCAGGGGTTGACCACCCATCTGGGAAACTGTGAGAGCAAATGAAAGCCCGTGCTGATGGCATGGGGAGAGGTGGAACAGCCCATCTCCATCAGGAGCAGCGCAGATGCTGCGACACACATGGCTGTCTTCGGGACCAATCTCCCACCTAGATCAACTGTTACACGGGCTCAGTCTCCAGCTTACACATAGCTCCAGGATCGTAGATCAAAATCGAGACTTCAGCACAGAGGTAAAATACATGCGTGTGTGTTAGGGGGAGGTGAGGGGATGAGGCAGCAGGGAGGAATTGCCTTTCTGGTGAGAAAGGAGAGCTCAGGAGCAGTTTATGCCTGTTTGTGAACTGTTTGTTCATAGTGTGCGGATGAGTCATGTTGCAAACAGCTCCTGCCCTGTCTGATTTGAGAGAGCTCTTTCCCAGAGGAAGCCCAGGCGTGGAAATGTTGACACATGCCTCTTGTCCCCAGCCCCACAGGGACCTCAGCATCTTCTTTCCATGGGGACGAGGTTGTCCCAGGAGAAGTCTCCCCACTCCTATCAAGCCCACTGCAAAACTTTCCAAGAAAAGGCTGAGCAGCCTTTGAGAAAGGATTTGGCCCTGAGGGAATTCATTTGAGATCATTGCATAACATGGACAAGAAGAAATAATGTTGAGAAACACCTTCCAATCCCAACCAATTCCAAAACCTCCCTAACCCACTCTTACCCTGTCTGCACCCCCACCAGCCACCCTCTCCCCCCAGCCCACCTCTCCCTTACTGGTTGAAGTGCCCATCTTTGGGGAAAACATGAGTAATGTTCTTATTTGCTCTGCAGTATCCACCATGGGCTCCTGGCCAGCGCTGGAAATCCGTGTTGTAGGTACTAGTCCAGTCAAGGTCAAAGCACTCTAGTGAAAGAGAGTCCAAATAATTGAAAGACTTTTTTGGGTGTCTATCTCCTGTATCCCACAGTCGGGGTGTTCCCCCTTTTCCTGAGCTCCATTGGCTGTTTATGCTTTCAGTGCTCCTGTTGGAGCTGCCACCATTGAAGGGTTAGCCAAGAAAAAATGCAAGTGCTTCCCTGGTGTAGAAAAGGTCTTTTTAGATGAGATTATTCAGCCCTGATTTTCTATAGCTTTCTATGGACGATGGAAGTCTTGCAAGGCAGAGCTGGAAATGATACCTTGTGCTCTTCCCTTCTGGATGTTGACTTGTCATCTGGTATATTTTTTCTCCTACTGTTTAGATTTCCTCTTTCATCATGCCACAGCAATGCATCTCTGCTTTGTTTAATCAGGGACTAAAACAGGGAAAAGACTCAGGGTCCACCAAGTGATGACCATCACATTTGTTGTGCTATCTTCCCCAAGGTAGGACCTGGTTTGAAGGGGTGTTGTCTGCTCTCCTGCTCTCCAGAGATGTCCCATCCCTATGTTAATACCCTCTGTGTGTGTCCTTCTGACTGAGCAGATCTGTCTGCAGAGAAACCTGCTGCCACTTCTCGCAATGAAGCGGGGAGGACATGCAAAGAAGAGCTGCCAGTTGCAGACATTTCAGATTTTCTGTGTATTTTAAAAATGACACTTTCCTGTAATGAGTCATTAGTAAAGTATTATTGTTCTTTTCCCAGAGGTTGAGGGTACAGGTACTTCACACATGCATGACCATGTCAGGCTGTTAACACAACCCGAGTGGTTGCAGCAGCAGTTCCCGTGCTGTGATGTTATTTCCAGGGAAGCCCCATGGAACAGGGATGTGCTACACAGGGTGGCCCAAATGAAAACTGGGACAAAAGAAATGTTATTTACAACATTCCAACCTCTTCTGGGAGATAATTGTTTTTCTCTGCTCTGTTTCTCCCCATGGTTGGGCAGGTGGCTATGGAGACTCTAAGGACCTTTCCAGTGTCATTCACCCTCCCTTCACCTTCCTCAGTCTCTTCATGTGTTAATTAAAGTCACCTGCATGGGGCAGCTGCCACAACCTTCATCCACTGACCTTCCCCCAAAACAGACGAGCCCAGGTTTGTGCTCCTGTTTTGCTGAGTATCACGCTGCCTTGCCCGGCACGACTCCAGGATAAATTCCCGGTAAGTGCCCCAGGTCGGGGTCAGCTTCTGCCTGTGCAGCAACATCCCTGAGAGATGGAAGAAGAAGAGGGTGCATTAGGCAAGAAGGACCATCAATTACTCACCCAAATCCTACCCTGAGGTGGAAGCAAGCAAAAAGCAACGGCAAGTTGGAGCCTTAGCTAGCATAAATCAGGGGAGACCCATTCACTTCAGCAGAGCTTTGCTGAGGTGCATCAATTTTGCATCGATTTGGTTCATGAAGCCAGTAGGGGAAGGATTTATGATGATGAGAAGCTAGTGGAAGGAGCCATGCTGTCTCCATGTTGCCCTGGGGTGCTAAAAGGAGCTGAGCCCCTCTGCATGGGGTTTGTGTAGGAAAGGGAAAGACTTTGTGGGAAATACCACACTGCTGGGCTACACAGGGGCAGAGCAGGAAAAGCCCACAGTCATTTTGTCATTAGCACAAGATAGCTTCAGATGGGCTGGGCAAGGAGATGCTTGAAGCCCTCAGCTGTTCAGTGGAGTCTAAATGGACTGTCCAAATGGACTTCTGTCCAGATGGAGACGTGTCCACTGAGCTGCTTGTCCAGACTCTCCTTCTAGTGAATGGAGAGAAAACCTGTCAGGGCTTATTTTGCCTCAGCCTCAAGGTGGCATTTAAGCTACAGGAGATGGCTGTGTCTTTTCTCCGAACTGATCACGAAAGGATGCAGGCACAGGCATCCCAGGCTGGGAGAGGTGAGCTCAGGGAACAGAGAGGACATCCTTGCTTGTGTCCTCCTGTTTGATCCTGGAACATTGCTGAGCAATGCCACCTTCTTCCCTCTCAGGCAGGAGCTCAGAGGAAGATTGCTGCTTTGGGAAGGTTGAGCATCGTTGGGTGATGTTAGGTGACCACTAATTTTCTTATCCTGACTTAGATGAGCATTTTAATCCCTGCAAGCAAGCTGTTACATGGCATGGCTAAGGGCTGGCTACCAGCCCCTTTGCTGCATTTGCTGGCAGACAGCTCCCCCTAACACAAAGGCACTGAGGGCTGCTGGTTTGAACCACCCCAGTCCCTTGTGCTCAGCCACGGAGTCCTTTTGCCTCCCGGTGCTTCTGTTCACAATGTGCAGCATGAGGTTAACTCCATCTCCTGCTATCCCAAAGGAGCCGTCAAGATAAAACCCTTAGAGACTTTGCAGTGCTGACGCCTTGCTAGCAAGGGCTCTTCATGCACCGAGTGTGGCTACACAGATGTTTCTAAGACTCCAGCTCACAAGATTTGTGCTTTGAGCTGGCCTGGGAGCTGCATATTCGTGGTGACAGGGTGCTGTGCCCGTGCTGCTCATCCTCACCGGGCACCATCGCTTTGTTGGGATGCTGCCATCCGCGTGTGTCCGCCCAGCACGGACCACAGGCGGGGGGGCTCCGCTGGCAAAGGTGCAGGCAGACAGCCCCTCGGGTGGCCGATACAGCCGGTCAGCTGTTTGCCAGGGGCTGGCGCCGGCGTGGGAGGTTACCTGCTGTTCCAGCAGTCTGAGCAGCAGCTGGAAGATGCTGGCAATAAGACAGCTCGTTCTCCGGCTCAGCAAGAGCATGCAGCCTCTCCCATTTCTCTGCCTGGGTCGGTGGCAGTTTGGTGGCAGGGTAGTACTTTGGTAGGTAGCTTTCTGCAGCAGGAAGGGCTGAAGTGAAGTGCTGTCTCTGCTGCAAGGCTTTGGGGCCAGAGGCGCTGCCTCCTGGCTTTCTCCCTCCTGCACCATCAGCACAAACGCTGGCTTTGATGCTCGGTGCTGGGACGACTTCTCTCCCCTGCCAGGCAACATTGTCACTGTAGGTCATCGGCCGCTCCTCCTGGGGTACAGCAAACTCCTTGGCTTTTAGCTGGGAGTCTGCAATCTGCAGCTTCTGCAGAGAAAAAGTCCCATGTGAAGAGTTGCTAAATCATCATCAAGCAATGCTACCTGCCCACAGCAAAGCCTGGGCTTTGGCGGGGTCAGCACCCCTGGGGATACAACAGCCACAAAGCAGCTCTGTGACTGTCATTACAAATCCAGTGACCATCATGGCATCCTCTTTATGCCCATCTGATGGCTTGGGACTCTGCTGGACCCCAGGTGGGCAGCAGGAGGGAAGGAGGGAGCCCCGGCACAAGCAGAAGTTTGATGGTGGGAGAAAGAATGGCTTCAGGCTTCATGTTGGGGAAAGGCTAATGGGGGTGCTGGTGTGGCTGCTCTGGGGGGAATTCTGGCTCCAGACCCTTCAGCTGCACACTACAGCTCCACCACAAGCCACTGGCTCCTTTCAAGGGGCTCCAAAAGAATCTCTGCCCAGGCTGCTGGGACCAGCAAGGACCATCCTCACAGGGTTTGTCCATTCTTTGGATCTCCATGGGTTTCTCTTTGTCCCTCAGCCTCCAGGGTCCTCAGGGCTCTCCCCAAGGTGGCTTCTCCTTCACTATGCTGACAGTAGGCTGCAGAGCTACGGCAGCTACCTGTATCTGGGGGGGCTTCCCTCACTGAGGATGCCCAGAGCTCCTCATGAGGCATCTCCAGAGGGACAGGAACCTTCTGGAGCCCATGGTAGGGATGGCTCACCAGCCAGTGCTTTCTGCCTCAACCCAAGGAGCTCCCCACCTTCCCCTTGGGAGCAGGAAACTGAATTTCACAGAGAAAAAAACAACACAGTAGTTTTATCCTCTTCAAAAAAAAATAACCTGAGCAGGGCCAAGAGGGAAACCTGGGCCTCCTGAGGACCTCATCATCACACTACCCAGTGGGACAGCTTTCCTCTGCAAGCCTTGGGAGTTAATAAAGAGTCAAAGGGAGCAGCAACCCGAGGAAAGCAGATGCAGCTCCCTTTTTATCTCCCAACTACATCAGGACCTCCACAGGAAGCGTGCAGCCTTGAAAAAAAATAAAGGGGGAAAAAAAAAAGCAGAAAAAAAAAGAAATTGAGCTGCACAGCTTGGAAACTGTGCTCCAGCAGGCAGGGGTTAAACCCTGTCCTCCCAGCCAGAATCTCAGCTCCTGGAAGTGGAGCAGCCACCTAAGGCTGGGGCTGCCCGGGAAGCGCTCGCTGGAGAACAACGGGAGCCCCGAGCAGGACCGTTAATGAAGGCTGCTGGCAGCGGGAGTGTTCCCCTGGGCAGGAGAAGGGGAGAAGGGAGGAGAGGAGAGGGCTCCCCAGGCTGCTGCCCAGGCGAGGATGGCAGCGATGGCTGCAGACAGCCCCTCTGCCCCAGCGGCTACCTTCACACAATGATTTCTCTGTTGTTGTCCCCCCTCCTTTTCCTCCCCAGCCTGAACTTTGGGTTTTTTTTCCCCTCTCTCATGAGCGTAGGAGCCCAAAGCACTTTAGCAACCGAACATGCCCCCCCACCACTTCTCCGCAGTGGCCCAGTGCAAACCGCAGCTGTCCCCACTGGGCTGCCACAAGCAATTAAGGCAGGGCAGGCGGAGCGAGGGGAATCAGATTAAATAGCTCAGGGGGTCGCTCGAACTGCAAAGAGGTTGGAGAAAAAAAACCCCACAACCTCAGCTTCCCTGCAGAAGTCTTCTCAGGCCCATGTCAGGGCAAGGAGACACTTCCAACCCAATCCCCTTCCTTAAGGCGGTACCGGGATGGGTCTAATCGGGACGCACTCCATCAGCCCCACGGGGAGCAATAGGAGTCCAAGGCTTAGGCACGGGTTCAGCAAGCAGTCGTTAGTGCCCTGACTTAATGAGTGTAATTAGCATCACCCGCCTCAAAAAGCTTTACTGGAGGGCACAAGGGGGATTTCCTGCAGAAGGGATGGAAGCACAAGCCAAGGGCATTTGGGCATGATGCGACCTGCCAGTGGGTCACAGCGGTGGGGACCAACTCTGTGGGTACAGATGGCACCCACATCTCCTGTCCCCTCGGTTCCAACCCCATCCCTGGCTGTTCCTGAGAGGGGAACTGGCACCACGAGCCAAAGAGTTGAGCAAGAAAAAGCCCATGGTACCTGCATGTCCTCCTTGTTGAGTGGCTTGTAGTCCTCACGCCAGCGGTAGTCTCTCTTGTATGAACTCCGGTACATGCCCAGTGACACAGGCAGCTGAGATGAGAGAAGGCAAACACAAGGAGCCGCTGGGACTTGGGAAAAGCCTTCAAATTGGTGATACAAACCCAAAATGCTCCCTTACAGATCAAGAGAGGAACAGCTGCTCTTCTGGGCACAGCCTCTGTGCCCTGGGCCACCTGGGGTCAGTCCAACAGGGGCAACCCCTTGCTTAGTCAAGCCCTGAGCAGGGTGTCCAGGAAGGTCCTACACTCTTCTGGCAATGGTTTCTGGGGCTCTTCTTGTCCCAGGGTGTTCCTTGCAACAAACACGTCCCTCCTGCCTTTCTCAAGCCTCCTCCGACTGCTCAGATGCCCCCAGGAAGAGCACTAGTATAAAGCTGCTGAAATGCTTTGATCAGCTGCTGAGGTCCAATGTCACTCAGGTCAAATCAGCATGTGATTCTGCCTCCTATTTCAGCATTTTTTCCCATGTGCTTATCACATATTTAAAGTTAAGTGCTGGCTAATATCAATACTCATTCTGCAAAGCGCTTGGAGAAATTATGGAGAAAAACTCTGCCAAGGGATATTAAGCCAGTGACACCTGCTCTAACACCAAAAATCACCACAATACAAATCTCTGGAGAGGATTTTAGGGAAAAAGCACTATATGTGTGTCTTCTCCCTTGCTATCCACCATGGGCACTGCTGGAGTTGGGAAGTTAGATGAGATGACCCTTCAGGCTGGCTCAAGAGAGCTGTTTTTATGCTAAAGCATTAAATGTGTTAACTTGTCAACGCATGGCAGAGGCCTGGGGAGATGAGCTCTTGTGCAGTAATTGAAGGTGTTACTGCCATCTCCGTGGCCACATAGACATATCTACCACACAGGGGTGGCTTGGCCAGCCAAGGCACAGGTCTGCTTTTCCATGCTTGTGTGATAACAAGGAACCAATACCTGCCCTAGCACACAGAACCTCGGGGAGGGCTCCTCATCCTTTCCAACAATGTCATCCATTATAGGCAAGAATATATTTCATAGTCTCATTCCTTTTTTTCTGAAACTTCACTTTTTTTCTCCCTCTGGGCTTCCCAGACCAGTGACAACCTTTGCCCAGAAGCTCGTTGTCACTAGCTCCTATTATCTTCTCAGCCTGGCAGACCCTGCAAACCCATTACTCAAACACCGGTGAAAGTCCCATGTCTACTTCACCTTTGAGTGCACAGTCTTCCTCATCGTGTCCACCATGGTGAGCCAGGAATCTGGGCCAGAAGAAGTCACTCAGTTACCATCCAGCAAACCAGATCCTCTCCTCCACGCTGCCCCAAGGGATAAGGGATCTAGAGACCTGTAGCTGGGTACTGGCAGAAAGAAGGGGATTCAGCTGGGGCTGCCGGACCCCTGTGCACCCCAAATTGGCAGTTAGAGTATGATTGACTTCATCCAACTTCAGCAACACAAAATACACCCGTCCTGCCCAGCAACCAGTACATGTGGAGCTGGACACCTCAGGGGGAAGAGACAACGGCAGCCCACCACCAGCAGCCCCAGAGCCAGCCAGGGGGTGAACACAGGTGTCCCCTTCTGGGATAGGGTACGTGCGTGATGAGATCCACCAGCATCTGCGTTGCTACAGTGTTTCCAGGGACTCCGTTCCTTAGTGAGACACTCGCACTCCAGAACCCTGGAGGCCTTGGTTGGAGGGATGCCTCCCTGAAGGTATGGGGGAGGAAGCCCACCCACAATCAGTTAGGGACAGTTGCTACCTGCCCCTTCAGCTGCAGCCAGCCATGCCGGGGACACGTGGCCATGAGAGGGACAAAGCCTGCCCTTTAGGAGCCCTCAAAGCCTCCCCATCTCTTGCTAAAGATGGGAGCAAAAGATGGGGAAACAGGAGGAAAGGACCCACTTTGTAGGTATGTTGTGGGGAGTGGAAGAAAACAGCATCCTCACCTCACTGCATGGTGGGGTGGGAAACATTGCAGAAGTAAGGCAGGCAGGGATCTCTACCTGGTCTTGGAGGGCACCTGTGTACACCTAACACTCCCATCTGGATGTTGCAGCCTCCTCTGATGACCTGCAGCATAAGACAGCAGGGGATGCTCAGATTTAGTCTTCTGTCCCACAAATGTGCAGGAATGGCAAACCAGTAAAGAGTATTTACTCTTTAAGAAATGACAAGCATTAACCAGGTTTGTATCCACCTCATCCAAGACAAATCTCACCTGATTTTAGATGTTCACAGAGACGATGTCTCCCTCTGAGCTGATCCTTCCTGGCTTGTTTAGACCAATTCATGTCACCAATGTAGGTACACACTTGGGGATGAAATAAACTGCTTTCTCAGAAAGCCTGGGTTTGCTCAGCTGAATCTCATCCAAGAGTCCAACTTCTATAGCTACACACGAGCCTGGATACCTGTTCAGAAACAAGATTCTCTGTCACTACAGTAATGCTAAGAGCAGTAAATGCCTGTGATGATGCACGAGTCAGAAAGATGACATCTCAGCTCCAGGATCCTCCACAGAGGACTGGTCACAAAGCGGGGTTCACAGGCACTGTTGGAATGAACTGAATTTCTGGAGTGATTTCTCTTTGCACCCTGTTATGCACCAGCCTGTAACTGGAGCCCGAGGATGCTCATGCTCTGGCAAGGGTCGTGTGCTGCTAACAGCTCAGCACTGGAGTCAGGCAGAAGCAGAAGCCCTTCATCCCCCCAGTATTTTAAGCAAATTAACATTAGAATAAATGATGCAACAAGGAAAGAAATTATTTCCAGAAATGTGAAACTCTCATGTTCTCCTGTGCTTATATTAAAGGGATTACACTCCATTTCCTTCTTAATTCAGCTAATGCTCTATGGGAAGCCCTCAGGCCAGGGATTAAAGCACTTATTCAATTAATTAGGAACAAACTTCTGCCTTAAAGTCAAACACACAAATATCAGTAAGCCCTTGTGAGTGTCTTCCTTCTAGGGCAGGGAAAATGGATCCAATTTCTGATGTAAATGAAAACAAGTCTGCATTCTAAAATTATGTGGAATAGCATAAATTAAGAAGAGTCATTTTTAAAATATGTGTTCTATACAGCAGCACAGTAAAGGAGGGACAGTGCTATCATCTTGAACTCGGCATCTGAACTCCCATCAGTTACAGGGGGAGCAGAATCAGGTTGTACAAGACCAATATAAATGAGATACAATTTTGGGATGTAACACTGGTAACTAGCTCCCAGCTGCAGGCACACCAGTGTTCGGATATATTTGAAGCTAGAGGTGAAATCCTGGCCCTGCTAAACTCAAAAAGCAAAATGCTTATTCGGTAGGATCTGAATTTCACCTAAGGTGTCTGATTCATTACTAAGATAGGAGACAATTTCTAAAACCTGGCTCCAAATCCTAATCTTCCTTGATGATGGCTTGATCTTTCCGTCTCCTCGCAGGCACAGCTCACATGAAATTAAAAGGCATTTTGCCAGGATAGTTCATGCAGAAGCAGCCCACTATTGCTCTTCAGCTTCCCATTTCTTCTTCCCAAATACCAAATGATGGGGCTGATAATTACCAACATGATCCCTATTAAAATTGGGTAGGAACCAAACTCCCAGCTCTCATCTTCCTCTGCCTCTGAGAGAGATTATCTGCCTCCTCATTGCTAATTCAGATATGGAGAAATAAACCAGCCACATGCCTTTTTTAAAGTGGTTTCATAGATAATGACTTCCTGCACAGATGCCATTACCTGTGCTGCAATACCAGTTCCCTGCAATGGTCGCAGATTTCTCTGAGCCCCCCAGTACAAGGAAACTCAGCAGAAGGATGCTCCTGCATGTTGGATCCCTCCCCTGGCATCCTCACACACAACGCTCAGTGCAGGATGAGAAGCACCAGGAAGGAGACATCCACCTGGAGCAAATGGAAATATTGTGTTGGCTTCAAATAAGTTGGAATCGCCCCTTCCCTATGGTGTTAATCACCGTGAGATCATTCAGCTACACAAAGCTGCACCAAGCACTTCAACATTACCTGTGAACCACAACCAAGGGGTTGCTTTGTCATTGTTTTGACCAGGCAGCTTTTCCTGTGCCTTTTCCTACCCACCTTGCCCCAACTAAACATTTTCTATATGTTTTTCTAAAGCTTCCCCAGCCCGGGAGTTCATTGAAGAAGGTCCTGTCTGTGCAGCTGACTGGACACCTCAAAGAGAAAAGCTAATGCTGAAGACCAGCACTGTGTTAGAAACACCTGCAGGAGAAAATTGCTCTTAAATAATTTGTTTATTTTCACAATTTTCTACCAAGGTGATGGCTGAAATTTCCAGGGTCAGGAGCCTAAACTGGGTACCTGAATGGAAGTGCCCCTGTTTCTCAAGGCAATGATCACCCCAAACATCCAGGGAGGTTTTCAGAGGGTGCTGGTGCTTTTGACTGTTCCACATCATGCTATGCACATGGACATAAGGGAATTACAACCAGCCAGCCAGGGACGGGTTGTCAAAGGCAGGAAATTAGGTGTTTTAACAGCACCTTGGGAGAATTTTCTAATGGGCCCAAATGTGTGATAGCTGAGTTCAGGTCCTTTAAAATCAGATAGAAGAGTTTAAATTAGAATCAAGGACCTTAATTATAACTTAAAACAATGACATTTGTGTACCTGATCCGTGCAGCTCCTTTCTGACATCCTGCTGGACATTTCCCTGTGCTCAGAGGTACCTCTGTGCCTCCGCAAAGTTGATCTCATAGCCTCAGTAAGATCTCAGTAGCACCTGGGACATGACACAGAGATTAACTTCACCTCACTTTAGCCCTAACTTGTCCTATTTCCTGTTTTTTTTTTTCTACTTGTGAAATGGTAACGCTGCTATCCAAGCCTGTATTGCTCTTGTGCCTACTTGTGAAATGGTAACTCTGCTATCCAAGCCTGTATTGCTCTTGTGCAAGGTGCTGTGCACTGGGTACCAGCAGTTCAGGTGAACTATCTCAGCTATTACAATCCAATGCAAGAAAGCATGGCCAAGGAGGACATACCTCCCTGTCAACCCGGCTCTTGACAAGTGCTCTTTGGGCTAGGAGTAAGATTCATTGCCCCCGTGAGGATGTTGAAAGAGGGAAGCAATGGGTAAGCAGGACCCCCATCGCGTGAAAGAGGCAGGGCGTAATCTGTGAATCTCCATTCAGGTTATCACCACGAGGAGACAAAGCGCAAAGGGGAGACTCTTCTTCAAGGGACGAGTGTTGACAGCCCATTCTGTCAGCATGAGGTCAGTCATCCATTTGGGTCTAAAAACATGAACTTTCGTGGCACTGCAGCAACCCAGCATGGGAAGGCTTCCCATGGAGTTTTTATTTCATGCTTCTCTCCAGTTTTCTTGATAAATTGCTAGGGGCATTTATAACACCTTCTGCTCAGAAATAAACAGCATCCTTCAGCCTAAATCTAAGGCACCTGCAGCTCTCTTCCAGCCACCTAAATCAGCTACAGGACTGAGCCCTCAAAGTCAAACTCCTTGTAGCACAGACGCTCCTCTCCACAGAAGACAAGGGCAGCTGGTGAACTCAGTGGTGGTGTCCCAAATCTTTGGGCAGTTCTCCTAAAACAGTCATCTGTTTGCTCATGGTTCCCCCCCCAAAAAAAAGCATCCATCAGCAGAGGATGGCTGAAATCTCATCACTGTCTGTGCGCTGTGTCCTGTGATACAAATCAATGCATATTGATGCACCTGTGTAAGGCAAATACATACAGGTATTGTTGGAGGACCTAAATCTGCTCACGAATGGCATTGTTTAAATAGCCCTTTAACCACATCACTTTTCTCCTCGTTAGGTTAAGTTGCTAGAGGTGAAAAAGCCCTTCCAAAATGGTTTTCACTCACTCACTCAGTCCAAAGTAAACATGCCTCTGGGACCATTATGTGTATCAGATATCCCAGGCTTTGTTAAGAGCTTGCCTCTTAGGTAAATTCTGCTTCTCTTTCTCCGTGTAAGGAGAAGGTTAAAATTAGAGATAGGCTCACACGAGTACGGCAGAACAGCATGATGCATTACGGACATGGTGGAGTAACAAGCGATATTCACAGCAGAGCACACAAGTGACCCAAGTGTCGGGGAGGCTCTTGATCGAACAAAACTCCAGTTACAATATGACACTGGCTCGACATAGGCCTGTCACTTGCAATCACATTTGTCACAGATCTCACGGTGGCTGAGAGTCTGATGTTTTCACCAGCAGAAGAGCCCATAATAACGTGAGTCCTTGCTAGAGATAAATATAGGGGGGATTGTGCACTTATAGCATCCCATGGAAAATCCTCAAGCCATATCCCCATACATCTGGAGGAGCTCATGGGTTGCAGCCAGCTGGACTTCCCTGGAGTCTCACCTTGCAACACAATCACATCTACTTCTTAAAGACACATTTGGCAGTATAACGACCACTCCAAATCAGCTCATCTAGACCTCATCCACAACTGACTACAGCAAAGAGGAGCCTTTCCATTGATTGCATCAAGGTTTGGACTGGATCTGCAACTGGGAGATTTTCCCACTGCAGCCATTAGCTGTTCAGCTGATCTAAACTTGTCAGGGAGAATAAAGCAACCACCTGCTTCCAGTGACACGAAAAGTAAAGTGAGATCAAACGCTAGCGGGAGGAGAGAATTCAAGCAATGCAAGAGGTAGTTGCATGTCATTTCAGAAGTCACCTTTGGTCTTTGATCTCTGCTTAGGAAGCAGGCACCTCCTGGATCAGATGGTCATTAGAGAAGTGTGCCACCAAAGTCATCCCACCTTGAAGTCTCAAGTGTTTGCTTTCCCTGGGGATCCTCCTCCTACTTCCGCTGCCGTGTAAATCATCTGCCCTGAGATTTCCTTCAGAAAAGCCAATTAATACAGGTTAGGGAGCAGGGACCAGGACTTGTGTCCTCCTCAAACGCCAGGATCATTCACTGCGATGAAGCTGAGACTGTTTTTTATAACTGTATAACACATGCACAGGTAGGTCCTCTAAAGATCAGGGGAGAGGTATTATAAAAGCTGTTATGCCAATAAAAAAACCAAAACCCTGTCCCTGAAGAGCTTGCAGTCTAAACACACGAGACAGATAAAGGACTTTGACTTGAAGTATTTTAAAGATGAAGCACTCTGATACAAAGCCAGCTGCAGATCACACAGTGGCAAAACAGTGGATAAACCCCACTTTGCTGAATCCTCCCTGCTGCTCTTAGCAGCTCCTTGGAGTGCTGCCTGGATATTGCTAACAGAGCATTTGTTTTAGCAGCACACTTTGGGGAAATAAAGTTTTAATGTGTCAAGCGCATACAGCTAGCCTCTAAAGGCAGAGATTCTCACCAGGTGTGTATGCAGATATTTGCCAACCCTGTGCACGCAATAAAATAAACCCTTTGCATTTAGTTTGTTGAAACCTTTGGTGAGTGTTAACAAGAGGTAAAATCATGGGGAAGTGAGATCCTGGTCTCAGGTTACCCCATAAATTGGTTCAGGCTGCAGAGAGGATTACAGTCCCAGAGCCGTCCTAAGTACCGAGATGTCATTACGGCAAAATCAAAGGTAACCACGGGGCTTGGCAGGTAACTGTCAACAGCTATGGGAAACAGCCAGCCCGGGAAGGAGCTCCGCATCAGGATGAAATTCAGCCACCTTTATTTTCATTTCAGGTGAGGGGTCAAGCAGAAAAGCTGTCCCCAGCGGCCTTTATTTACAGTTTTCAAGGGAGCGGCTGATGAAGCATTTAGAGGAAGAAGGATGAACCCGCTCGTCCCTCACTCACAGAGCCCAGCCTGATGACAGATGGAGGATGCTGTGATGGCACGAGAGCTGTGAAGATGCCTTTTATGAATGAAACAGCAGTAGTCCTAATGAAGTCGCTAACAAAACTCCCAGTGACTTGAACAGGGCCAGGACTTCAGCTGTAATATTTGCAGGGAGATCAAGGAAAATATCTTCCTGCCAGGATGCTCACTCTCTGCAGCATAGGAGCTCACTCCCAGCAGTGATAACAGCAGCAATGTCCCATAAGCAGATTTCCAGGCATTTCTGCAACCTGAGTTTTCTTTTACATTTCTTCTTTCCATCCTACCTAGGCAACCAATCTGAATTTCTGGAAAACCACTAAATATTTGGGGTTTTTTTCTCCTAGACATGTAGACAATTTGTGATAGAAACCTGATGAAGTTTTTATATTTCTCTGGATCTCTTGTTGACGAATGAATATAAAAGATACAAATGGTTTTGTGTTGTCAAGTCAGAGTAGATATCCGCATGCCGGAAAAAATACTCCCCATTGCAGATCGGTCCCATGGAAATTGCTCGCTGAGAAGTTTATAGCCTTTGAGCCATGCCTGGGCATGAAAGAGTACTGTTAGCCCCAAAAAACACCAGGCCCAGGCTGATAAATTAACTTTATGGACTACTACAGGTCACTGGCTGGGCTCACGACCCAGTCCTGTTTAATGTAGCAGCGTGCTGTAGTAATACAATATCATATAAAATATATTATACTAGACTAGACTAGAAAAATATATAGTGTAATATAGCCAGTGTGTACATACTGAGCATCCAGGATTTTTCTATGTCGCTATCAAGTAGATGGTAGATGACTTGCAAGGGAGCTTTAAGACCTCCCAGCTTCAAGCCTTTACCCTCCCTCCTCTTTAAAGACCTAAACTCTACCAGCAGCCAGTTTTTCAAGGGTTAACCAGCATGAAATGAATGTGGAGAGACAGTCCG
The DNA here is from genome assembly GCF_000699245.1 of Pterocles gutturalis. Lineage (NCBI taxonomy): Eukaryota > Metazoa > Chordata > Aves > Pterocliformes > Pteroclidae > Pterocles > Pterocles gutturalis. Next base: position 38,263 of record NW_010131363.1, read on the forward strand.
GGACCATAATCACTTATTATTTTCAGGTAATATGCTTTATCTCTGACTAATCTCCTCATCTGAAGAAACACTCACTGCAGACAAGAGTCACCGAGGTTATCTCTGATGATGGGGCTCTACGGACTACCGGCTGCGAGGACCGAGGAGAGGCCAAGGAGAGGACTTCAATTATGGCCTGAACTATGCTCTGCTAGCTGAAAGGCCATTGTTTAATCTACTAGAAATCATCTATTTTAGCAGATAAAGGGATTACTTGGGTTTTCTTTTCCCCAAGAACAGCGTGTTATTCCAGCTACTAATGGAACACTCGGTATTTAATTAAAGAAAAAGCACAGGGAGAAGCAACAGAGGCATCAACATCACTTCTGGGGAAATTCAAATTGATTGTCACCCTTTGATGCTGCTCAATCACCTCTATCTCACTCACCCTTCCCGCAACCCAGAATAAATCATCTGGTTCTCTCCATCCTGAACATTTGATGATTATTTTTCTTTTTTTTTTAGGGATCCCATCCAAAACTTTGGGACTATGCAATGTGAAATCACCGCTCTGCAGAAACCTCCTGTGAAGAGCCAGATCACCCGTCAAGGGGAGAATGTGGAAATTCAAGTCGGGTTTTGCCTCTTCGTCTGCACACTTGGTGCTGCCTGGTGCCATATGTCCAGTGTTTGGAAACTCAAGGTGGATTAATCACTCAAGGATGAATTGAAACTGCTGCATATGTAAATCTTCTGTTTGCCTCTTTTTCCTCTCAGTTCCCTTGTCTTTGCCATCTCCATTTTTCAGAGAGGTTTGTCCTTTATTTTTTTGTCCCACAGACCATAGAGGACAGTTACAAGTCATTCTCAAGTGCTGCTCCCCTGTGTTCAGCACACACAGACTCATTTTCTCACGTCATCCACCCCTTCAGGTCCACAGCCTGCAGACCCAAAGGGTCTGTGAAGGAAGATTAAGAAGTAGCAGCTTACAGAGTTAGATGGAAATTTAGTATGTAGGGGTGCACACCTCTGCTGAGAAAATTGGAAAGAAAAAAAAAAAATTCAAAATGAATCCCACTAATCTAGTTTCTCCTACCACGAGCATCTTAATCTTCTTCCTTTTACCAGAACAAAGAACAGGGGCCCTTGAAAGTGATTATCCAGCCAGCCAGCAGCCCAAGTTGCCTCACACAGGTGACTGTCACTTTTGTAAGTCCTTCTGCTGACCGTCCCATTTCTGACATGGGCTCACAATCTGTAACATTTTGTTGCAAATACCAGCTGTCTTTTTTGTTTTGTTTTGTTTTGCCTTCCTGATGGTCCATTTCTTTGCACATAGTGCAAGGACAGGGACCTACTGAGTAGCATGATTTTTGCTTTCACGATTTGTCTGTGCCTTTTCACGACTATTTCAGATGATCTATGCCCATGGGCACCAGCTACATCCTCCTTCAAATCTCTGTAGAGTGATCTGTTGCTGTCCTGTGTGGTGAAATTTCTCAGATAAATCGGACAGTCCTTCTTGTCCACCCTGCTGCTACCTGCCTGTGTAGTTCTCATCCTTTCTCCCTTTCCTCCTGGTCTTTGACTCACACCAGTTTGGTCAGCATCACTCATCACTGGACACAGCAACCTGACTTGGCACATCTGATGAACTGGCACCACCGCTGAAGATGGGATCGTCAGGCTCTTGATTGCCTCGTGTGACTTGGCCCAAAGTCTTTGGTGACTGTAACTCCATCCCTTACTTTCTACAGGCAGCTCCAGAAGTTGCTGCAAATTATCAAGTCACCCTGTCTGCTACCAGTCATTGTGTTGAACCAGTTGTTCAGCTTCCTCTTGACCAGGACTGCTGACCTCACCTCTTCATAATGTTTTTCAGCAGCTTCTTACACATATCATATAGCCCTAGGACACTCCACACACCTATTGCAACACACTGGGTCAAATGACTTTCTGAAATTGTGCAACTGAAGGTCTTGATATCGCTGAACTTGCCAGTGACCAGCCTCTTGCACTGGCTTTGCTGTACTGTCCCTCTTGCGTTGTGGAAACTGAATCCACCTTCTGAATCCTCCAGCAAGGAACACAGTCAGGAATTTGTTCAGGTGTCAGAAATGCACAGAATATGGAAGGTCACTATTGTGGGAATTTGCTTTCTAGAATCCGACTTTCCTTGTTTAGGGGATGTTTCCTGATAACATACAATTGCCTGGCTGGGTCAATGACCCATGCTACAGCCCCATCCATCCATTCTCAGCCCCTCAGACTTCCTCAGTCTCCTGACCCTTCTTTGCAGCCTCTGCCAGCAAAATTCCTCTTGTCATCTTGCTCCTGAAGCTTTATAATCTCCCAGACACTGAGAATCTCTTAATCTCTTGATCGGTCGTCTGTAAAGACTCTGGTAATATTTCACCCATCTCTTCAGCCTATGCTTTTCTGAAAACTTAATGTTGTGAAGAGTACACTTGTTCTTCTTCCTTAAGAATTATTATAAAGAATTATTATTATCTATTATAAAAAGCCATCTTGATTTGGACTTTCACAAGAACATTTTAATGCTGCCTTTCTTTTGAAACCAATTCTCTTTGACTGCCCTTGCAATTTGACTTTTGCCCAGCTCTGGGTATGTCTTTTCACCTATGCATTCTGCTTACCGCTGGCCAGGTGGAGAATGTCTTCCAACACCCATGCTCAGTGGCTGCCTGCTTCCTTTCTCACCAAGCCATGTTAAAAAAACATTGTTGAGACAGATGATGAGGTTATGACTGCAGAAGACCACTGCTCCAGGGGATACTTAGTGCTTGCTCTTCCTCTAATTTCTAATTTTGGTCTTCCTAAATGCCAATCAGAGCTTTTCAGCTCTGCTGCCTGTTTAGTTTGCACTTGCACCTCTTTTTGCATATGTAGAATCTGCAGAGCCTCAGGAAAGCCTGCAGGCACTTGCCATATTTGCTCCTGGTTATTATGGTCTTTGCCAATCTTTGGCATGTGCCAATCAGTCACAAACATCAGTCACCCGGTACATGAATGGTTCATTCCCAAGGTACGGCTTAGGCATGCCTTGACTAGTAGCAAAATCACCTGAAATTCTTCAAGGAAATCAAGGAAATTCTTCCTCACTAGGAACCCATATGTCTATAAGCTCTACAGAACCTGTTCCACAGTCCTGAACTGAAGGGCTGATTTCTGAAAGGTGACAAACCTTGAGTTGATCAGGGATTTCTTTTTACTGCTGTGACTCCTGCTGATGCCTCTCTTGCGCTTTGCATCATTGCCTTAAAACAAGGTTTTCCCACATGGCATCACTACCTTGTCTGTCCACCTGATTTTCAAAAGGTGCACAGTATTATGCTGGTACTTCTCTAACTTGCTCATTAGGAGGGAAATTTTACCCAAACTGATCTCAGATTCCTGCTTCTGCTGGCCAAATCTTCCATTAACAGCAATCCTTTCACTGGACCACTTCCCCTCATCAGACACTGACCTAGTTACAGATATCAGATAGCATCTACATGGCCAAGAGGACTGAACAGAGGTCAAAATGTTTTTTTCCCAGTAAGCCTTCATGGAAGACACAGCCTTGCGGGTCTTAGCACATGTTCCTCTGCATCATATGAGTGGGGTTTTTTTTGGCTTAGATGGTGCTCAGCCCTTCTCATAAGAGCCATACATCCAAGAGAGGGAAATTTTTATTTAGATATTACAGCCTAAATAATGGTGGGAAAATGAGAATGGGAGATCACTGTGGACAGCCCACATGCATGCAGAAGGATCCGGGCTAAAGCTTCTCTTAGAAGGTGTCTTCTTTCAAGTATGTATTAGAAAAAAATGTCCCACCTTGATTTCAAAATTGGTGGAAAATCCACAATAATTCCTGGTAAGCTGTTCTAACAATTATGGATGACAGTAAAAATTGATAGTTTGTACTTAATTCAGTTGCACATAAAGGTGTTTAGAACTGTCTGAGGCTCCCTATGGTATCTGCGAAGTCTGGGATGCCTGACGTGTGAAACAGTGCCAGTGGGAGACCACTGGAGACCACAAAGCACCCCAGATAGTCCCAGCTACCCCTGTGTGAGCAGCTGAATTGAGCCCCTTCTATTGGTCCTGCTTCAGTTCTGGACACTGGCTCCTGTCACAACTTTGTCCTTTATCCTCATATTTCTGCTCCTGTGTAGGTATTCACAGACTGCAAACAAGTCACCCATAATATTCCCTTCTTTTCAGTAATTAGAGTTCCTTGAGAAGCTTCCAGGCTTAGCTGCACGTTGTGGGCAGTGGTATTTTCTCGGGAACACAGTTCCTGCCACTTTTATTTGATGTCCTCTAGCTCTTGTATCTGGCTAGATAGTAAACAACTTCATCGCTGTTACTTTACCCTGCCACTCATGTTTTGAGAGGTGCTATCATAATTTGATGCACTATCAATATGAAATTATTATAATTCATAGAATCATTTAGGCTGGAAAAGACCCTTAAGTTCTTTATTCCTATGCCTCATTCACCCCAAGATCACAACAAGGAACAGATCATTATTCACAAGAAAAATAGCTTTAAAAAAAAATTATTAATTTCTGGGACGGACTCCATCACTCATCAATCTCAGATTTTGTTTCTAAATGTGTCCTTTTGCTTCTCCATATCAAAATACACTCTGCACATTTGCTCGCAGTTGCCACACAGAGATGGAGTTAGCTCCGTGTCAGTGGACCATCCTCTTCATTATTTAGCACTCCATAGCCCCAGTTTTAGACTCCTACACATTTGGTCTACAATGATTCTTTATTTTCCCTCCAAATCAATGACAGAAACAGAATAATGAACCAGTTTCCACAGGATTTCCCTGCAAAGAGACTCAAGGACTCATTTTTCACAGTGACATTCGGAGATCTCTGTTTAACCAGTTAGATACACTTAATTTGCACCATGTTGATTTTTTTGTAAAAATCCACCATTTCTAAATATAAAAAAACCTTTTGTAAAAATCCACCTCCAAAATGGTATTCACCAAAACTTTCAGAAATCAGTTACATCGAGAGTTGCTCGCTCTTACTGGAGAAAAACAGCCAATTGATTTGACAAGGCCAGTTTCCTATATACACACACACATTTGCTTCAGTTTCATTGCCTTCCTTTAAGAATTCATTAATCAAGTGATGTGCCCACTATTTCTTCCCTTTAACAGTGACAGGCTGACAGTCTTAGCATTACCCAAATCATTTGCCCTGTAATTTTAAATAATGAGCCAATATCAGTTTTCTTAGTCCTCTAAAACCTGTCAAGTATTCCAAAATAAAAAGTCAGTATTAAATGCCCACACAATATATTCCTGGTTCCAAGAGTTCTGAAATTCTTGGCTGTGAATTACCAGGAATAGCTGATCATAAAATACTTAATTTATGTGGTTGCTATTTAACATAATCCCTCATCGTTAATGGAGCCCAAAATGCTCTTTCACCAGAACCAGATACCAAGACGCTATCTGATTTTCTCCCCCAGACAAACATGGTAAAGAAATATTAATTTAAGATTCCTCCATTTCCTTGTGGTGGTGGTGATGGCAGCTACTGCCTTTATTTACTAATAGTTTTGATTATTTTTACCTTAGCTGACCATAATTTATTTTTATGTTTTTCTACTTCCATTACTCATTCCAGGGCAGAGGTGGAGTATTCAGATGAATTAAAACCAAAAGATATTGGCCTTCTCCTCACTCTATAGGAGTGATCACTATAGGACAACCAGCCCAGAGCATTAAGCTCCATTTCAAATATCCCATTACACATCAAAAACACGTAAAAAGCACAAAGGTGTTGCTTTATTTCATCCCAGGTCAGCTTCTACCTTTAAGCAGGAGGGGTAAAGCCCCCCGCTTGACACTCCTCCCAAAAGAGACACTATCCGATAGTACCACGTCAGTCACACCTCACTGTCAGGTGGATGTTTTTATTGTTGCAAACATAAAACAAGGAAGAATTAAATTTGTGGGATCAGAGTGGGGATTTTTAAATGCTTTCTATAAATCTTCAGCCCGAGGAGAGGCAGGAAGAATGCAGGGTGCTGAGAGCTTCTGCAAACATGCTCCCAAACACCTGGAACGTGTGCTTAATCCATCTGCAAACAATAGACTTCCTTCTGTCTCCCACCAGGCTCCTTTTCCCCAAAAAAACTCCAAAATCAGGCTTCTTTCCCAGTTTTGGTAAAATCACTTGTGACACACAGAGCTACCAAAGCCTGGCCATATCTCTTTGTCCCCCAAAACACAGAAATTCTCACTTGCAACTGTCTCACTCTCAAGTTGTTTATTTAATCCCACTTTTATTAGGAGCACAGCTCCGGGTAGGCTACAGAGGTTACAGACAACAAAGCTTTTATCAAAACTTTGGGTAATCAGTTGCTAACAAGCTCTCATTCAGGAAGGGGCTAGGCTGGCCCAGGTTAAAACTAACCTGAGGGGGTAAAAAAAAGAAAGGGAAAAAAAAAACTATTGGGGAGAGGGTGTTCCTTTAGAGCTGGATCAGTGCCCCAGTCCACAGCCACAGAAACACTTGAGCGAGCATTACAGACAGAAAAAGCAGCTGGGAGCGGATACAAGGCAGGACTGCTGCTTTCAGCAATGGTGTTCGTTCATGACAGCCTAAAGTGCTGGAGTAACTACAGCTTATGATAAACTGTGATTTATTCCTTGCTTTGTGGCAGAGTCCAGGGAATCCATCATGCTCAGCATTATAGAAACACAACAGTAAAATATTTGCTATTCCAAAACACTAACCCTCAGCCTGCAGCCCGTAGCGCTTTTATGAAGAGCATGAGCTAGAAACAAAACTAAACCAAGCCTATGGTCAGCAGCCTGAAAAATCATGGAATGAGGACACCTCCCCAGGAAACATTGTAGGGTCTGAAAACTTAATAAATATTTGAAAACTGCCAATTTTATCATAAGGTAAGTTGGCAAAATTTGATCACCACAACTTCAGTCCAATAGATGAGTAGATACAGGTAGTGAGGAATATATCTGCTTCTCCTTAGATAATGATAAAAATTACATCAGCCTGTATACACATACACAGAATGCCCTTCCCCAGTTCATGGCAGTGAAACATCTTCTGCACACCATCAGACAAATCAGAGGGTGAGTGAAAAAAAGAGACTTTCTCAGAGCAGATTAATAGGTGTAAAGCAGCCAGTCTAGGAAAGAAGAGGTTTAGCTGTAAATAAGGGAGTGGTACTACAGCTTAAATTTAATTTGAAATGTTCTTAATCAATTCCTTGATATTCTTGAGACTGAAGCCACAGTTCTGGACCACGGTGAGAAAAAAGATAATTCTCCTGTCTTGTCCCAGAGGACTCATTCCCAATTTCGCTGATGACCCTGGAGAAAGATACAATCTGCACATGAAGAATTCTTTTATATACGGGACATCAAGTTACTCCCTTGCCTCTTGCCAGCCCTAGGGAGAAAGTGAGACTTATATTGCAAATGCAGCCAAAACAAACCAAACCTGTGGTTCCTGCTTCACTGCAGCAATCCAGAGCTGCTGAAGGGATCCTGGTCTGTCTCCTACTGGTAAAGTCAAGAGCAGCCAATACAGGTTATTATGTCCAAATGCTCCAGCATGTTCCTCGTGCCTAGACCTCAGCATCCTCAGGAAATGGAGAGAGACCCAGGCGGGTGCAGGTATGAGTTCCCGCTGCGAGGCTGGGTGCTCAGGTCTGAAGGATTTTCAGGTTTCCTTGTTCAGCTGTACACACCTGAGATTCACAAGAGGAAAGTTAAGCCTGTACCTACATGTTCAGAGGAGCAGGGCCTTAGAGGCAAAGACTGTCTTCCCAGCGAAGGGAAAATTGTTTGCCGCATGCATGACAAGGACAAGCAGAACACCAAAGCGAATGGCGTGGCTAGCACAAGGCAAGGACAGGGAGGACCTCACTCTCCCATAGCACTTGTCCTCGGGAAGTCCTGAAACACTTTCCAAGGCAGCTGGCTGGAGAGGTTCGCACGCAGCCGCAGCTGGCTGGGGATATGGTTTCCTCTACCTGGGCAGACCTCACTGCCATGCTCGTAACGTTGATGCTAACGAATGTCCCAGCAGCTCAATAATAACAGAGTCATTTCACAGTGTTGCTCCAGCCCGACCCCAAAATCTGCTCGTGGTGACAGACAGTAGCCTCAGACTCTTACCTTGAAACTGATTTCAGTTTTGTGTTTCGGCACCTTGCTTGCCAGCTTCTCTTCTTCTGAAGGGCGAATGTTGCCCAAACCTCTCTGGAAAAAAGCACTCTTTAGAAAGCAGAGAGGCAGAGTGCTGGATCTCTTCATGCTGCTCTCCTCGTGCCTTGGCAGAAGGGAACAGCAACAGGTTTGTACTGAGAGCTGACGATGTTTCGAGGCAACGCTGCATGCTACCTGTAGGATAAACGCATTAAGAAAATTAAAAATTTTTAAAGCCGTCACATCATCAAAGCTTTATTCTCTCCACTCTTTAAATTAGGTGTTGGTTTGCATATCCGTGCCATCCCAGCTAGGTAATAACCACTCTAAAGCTATTTTTGTTTCACATTCCTTACTATTTGGTAAAGCAAGCTGGAGTTTTCTGAGGACATGCATTTTTATGAGAGCTAATTCAGCATTATTTTCTCACCCGTTTCCTTTGTTGGAAGCAGAGAAATCAACCAAAGAAAACTTGAAGGCAGCATACCATGCCTCTGAGGGAAACCTGCCTTCCTGTCATAGCCGGGCTGTCCTCTAGATGGCTCTGCCTTTGCCCAAATACATCAAATCCCTGAAGCAAAAATCGCAATTTCGAGCAATACGGCGATACCACTGACTGCTTCTTTCCCTCCCGCAACGATCGCGGGTTTTTTTTTGAGCCAAGGGATAACCACTGATTTGTTGCAATTTTAGAGAACAACATTTTCGGCTTAGCTCTTCAACACAGAGGAAAGTTGCTTTTAAAAAATCTACCTGCTTCTTGTCCTTTAGATGCCCTTTCTAGCTGTGATTTTCCCCATAAACTGCTTGTTTTAGATGTCCGTTGTCCTGTCAGACTTCAAATCAGTATTTTCCATTGCTACGCTTCTCCAAAGAGATGCAGAGCTATTATAAACAATAAAGGCAAAGAAAGTGAGAAAGGAAAAGACAACTAGATAAACATAATGTAAAATTTTCTCCTGCTGGTTTTGCTATCCAAATACACATGGTAAGCTCTTTCCCTCCAAAATGTAAAATCGAATCAGCAACAGTGACAGAAAGAAACAAAATAACAACAGGGAAAAAACCCCACAATCCCCCCCAAAACAAAACCCAAACACCTCCCCTTATGAATAAAGGAGGAAACTCAAAATCATAATTCTTCATGACAGTCACTTTTAAGCGATTCTGTGTCCCCAAACTGTCTGTCCACTTGTTTTAAAACGAATTATAATGGTGAAAACCCTCCAGTTATTACATCCCTGCTTAGATCACACGAAGGACGAAAATTAGGAATTGGAGCTGGCCCCGGGAAAGCTGCCCCGATTTAGCTTCACTGATTCACATGTGCCTTTATAACTATTTTATCGAAGACATAAAAAGCGAAGACTTTTCCCAAACAGTCCTCTCTCCCCAAAATCCTGGTGTCAAATCAAGACTGCAACCCTGGGGTGAGCATTTCACATCAGTACCTGGAAAGGGGATTTTCACTAATTTTTACCAGCAGACAACAGAGTAACAATCCCGTTTAAAACCCGGGGATTTACACCTTTTAAGCGACTGACAAAGACTAAATTCTCCCACATTGTCCGTATTTTTTTTGTTATACATGTGAGTCCCATCCTGTGCTTTGCCCCAGACGGGAAGGATTTGCCGGAGCTGGTTCCAGTATAAACCCTGGCTGTGGGGATCGGTATGAACACCGAGAGCTTTTTCTCTGCAAAAGGATGCGCTTTCCCTCAAGCTTTCCCCCGAAGGCGAAAATAAACTTTTATTCATTAAAGTCGCGCTCCGCGACCGCCAGCCCTTTCCTCCCGCGGTCCGAGCGAGCACGCTCAGGTTGTTTATTTGTTTAATTTCGGGCAATTCCTTCTCCAAAGCTAATTAACTGCGATCTCAGCTCGGGCTGTTGCGAGACGGGCGGCAAAAAATTACCCATAAATAACAGAATTTAAGAAAATTTCACCCTTCGCGCTCCCGTCGGGCCAACCGCAGCGATGCCCATCTCCCCCCAGCCCTCCATTTCGGGGCTGAAGGGATCAGGAAC
>NW_010131364.1:0-7501 GCF_000699245.1 Pterocles gutturalis
CTTTAAGCAGTCTTTAACCCACGACACCCACTCTACAGCTCCATGAGCTCGAGATTTTTTGCACAAATTTATGGAGTTTAATTTGATTGTAAGAACTAATGACTATTGAAAAGTATTATTTAATGGAAGAAATCTCATACCGCCATGTGAATATGAATCTGATTTGCAATTGTGCAGGTTCTGGATGTATCTCTGGTAATTAAAAGTTTGGAGTTTAAATCAGAAAAATAGTTTGTAGAATACCAAAAAGGACAAGTATTAGTTGTTTTGTTGAGGCCACAGTTACAGGCTTCTCCGGTTATAATGATGAAGAAAAATATTGCTGGCATTTTCTGGTATGAAATAAGAAATACTTTCTTCTATGAAAGAAGAAATAATTCTCCTGGGATGACCTGGATTGCACTGAAGAGCGGGGATGGGTGGGACATCCTGCACCCCCTCTGCAGCTGGAGGAAGACGTCTGATGAGTTTCAAGCCTGGCAAATTTTTTGAGAGTTATTCTGCCGTGTATTTCTTTGTGATGGATGTTTTTGGAAGGAACCAACACAGGGTTTTTGTGTGTTATTAACTTTAAGCTATAAGACTTTGTGTGCATATAGTTGAGTAAATGCTTCAATGATTCCCTGATTTGACATGGAAAGTCTTTGTGGTCCCATAGCTGGAAGATGCACCACAAATTATTTTTCGTTCCCCCCTGTAAGGCATGAGCTTGTTGAAAGTTTCTTTCATAAATTTCAGTGGTTGATATATGAATTTCAGGAGGTGATGGAAATTGGAATTTAATTTATAAATTCTTTTTTCACAATACATGCTTTCAGAGCAAAAACCAGGATGCATAAGCTAGAGTATACTTGGAAGTAGTGACACATCAGGAAGGTAAGAGAAAAGATTTTGCATCTTTCTCAAAGTAAAGAAAAATAATTTGTTGCCGTTGATGAAGGAGTATAAGGAGTTAAAACAATTAATTTCACATTTTCATTGTGGGAGCCTGGATTCTGGCCACTGTTACTGTATCGCACATGATTTTGTCCTCTTACTTCCAGCAGGAGCAGAGTTGCTGTCGATGCAGTTCTGGGGATGAGGATCTAGCCCTGAGACCTGAAAATGTGGGAAAGCACGTTATGTTAGGAAAAAAAATGAAAGCATGTCAATGACCATAGGATCAAAGGGTACTCGCATTAAAAAGTGGTTCAATAATGTCGATAGCCATTACGAGAGGAATGTCACGTATTCTGGTGTCACAGAACCCTGGAAAAACATTTTGTCGTTTATTTATAACTAATAAATAAGGAATAGGGATGCAAATAGGAATTTAAGGGGAGGAGCAAGCTTATTTATCTAGAACTTCAGGGTAAAACAGTGCAAAACAGAAAAATGAGGAGTTTCAAAGTCCTCAAAGCAACCTTGAAGGTTCTCACGGTGATGAATTAGGTAATATCCAAAATATTTGTAAGGAGTCTTTTGTGATCCTTGCACAGGTGTAGGTGCAGTGAGCTGGGGGTTAGAGTGAAAGGAAAATGGCTCTGTTCAGAGGGGCTTGCTGAGCAGTTAGGGTGCAGTTAACCCTTGCTTAGTCCTGACTTTATACGTTAACGTTATTTGAAAAATGGAGTATACTTCAATGTTATCCTCTCCATTGACCTTCCTCCAATACTGGCCCAACTCTGCTGGTTTTTTTTCTGGTTCCATTATCAAATAGACATTGATTCTACGCACAAAACCATTTTGCAGATAGTATGATTGAGCTCCACGCTGCAGGACTTTTTTTCTGTCCAAGATGCAAACGTTTCATTTTTGGCTTAATGTAAATGCAACCAAATACTGATTTTCTTGCCTTTTTCTTGAGAATAGCGAAACTCAAAATGGGTCGTCTGGGGGTGGAGGGGCACAGCAGGCTGGCGAAACTGCTTTTCCATGGCACCAAACTGGAACAAGTCTTCAAACTGCCAAGTTCAGCACCAAATATTTCAACAGAAAGGGGAAGCACGATGGCTTGGCTCAGGACTGCATCCACTGCTCTTAGCTCTGGCTGAGTAATTTCTTAATTACTGCTTAATTGCTGTTAAGAGCCCAGTATTCTCCCTCCTTCAGAGTGACAAGGGATCCCATCTCCTCACCTCTTCCTCTCCTCCCCATCCCAGACCCTATGGAATTGGATGATGGAGAACAGACGGAGGAAAACCTGGTGGGATTTCTGTCCTCAGAGTGTCCGTCCTCCAGTTTTATTTATTTTTTAAATACACAAAGGGAGGAGAAGTGGCACCAAGCTGAAACCCGGGCTCGGTGTCTGCGTGATGGCAGGTTCTGACTTTACAGCAGGAACGTGGGTCACCAGCTCGTTACTGGCAGCTCCATTTTGGGGTCATTTCAGCAGCTGGAGAGGAACAAATAGGCCATCGATCAGGCCAGCAACAGCCCGGGGCCTCTGGGTGTTAATTAGATGTGTTCTCTGGACCAAATTTATCCCTGTTGAAACATCAGCAACTTAAATGAAACTCCACAACAGAGGAAATTGGCCCAATATGGTTTTTTTCCCTCTCTGTTATTATTAATACATCTAGCACTGTTGCAAAAAACTTTTAATTTTTCTGTCTCCAGCTTTTCTAAGCAAGCTCACACGATTTTGGTGCCGTTTTCAAGTGGTGAAGAAAGATAAAGTTAATTTTACCTGTTAGCTCTTACTATAGGAATGAGCTTTAAGGGCTTGTTGGAATTTATTTTTCCAGTCCAGGTGACCTTCATCCAGCGCGTTGTTTAGGATAAGAGAGCTGGTTCCTTTACTCGATTTACCAGATGGAGACTGTGGTTATCAGTAATGGTACAACTGTGTGTTCTCTCAGTGGGATGAGAAATCCAGTGAAGCCCAGCTGTAAGACAGGTCCACCCCTGGATGAAGATGTTTGATGTAGGACCTGGTCCATCAAATCCTGGATGCTCTAACAGCAGGGAAAGTTATTATTATTTTTTTTTCCCTGTTCCAGGAAAGGTTTCTGAGAGACTGGAAGAGAAAATATCTCAAGAGTTAGGACCAAAATGTACCGTGTCTCTTTCTCAAGCATGCAAAGACGTGCTGTTGGCCAAAGGGTGCATGAGATGTTTCTCCATGGGAGCATCTGCAGGAGGAGCCTCTTGGGGCACGTGGTGCCAAGGACGTGATGCTGCAGAGAGGTCTCCCAGCTGGAAACTAATGGACTGGGGAGGAGAGTCGGGGTGAGGTGGAGCGTTTGCTCCTCTTTGCAGCAACGTGGGTGAGCCTAGCTCCACCATCCCCAGCAGTGAGAGCGGGGACAGCTGGCGGCCGAATCCCTGCGGTGACAGCTTCCAGAGCAGATGGAGGGGCAGTGGCCAGGGTGCAGGGCTGTGGCTGCTCTCCTTGCTGGGTCCGTGCTCTCCTCTGTCCTCCAGGCTGCCGGGGTCGGAGCCCAGCAGGGCTCAATGCCGCTGCCGGAGGATGCGATCCCGGAGAACATCAGCTGGGCTGCTGAGGAGGCCCAGGGCAACGAATCCTCGGAGCACGCGTTTTTCTCTCTAGATTATCAGCATGTCCAAGTCCCCTTTGAAATCACGCTCTGGATCATGCTTGCATCCTTGGCCAAAATCGGTAAGGTGTCTTGAGAGGAGGAGGAAGAAGGATGTAGGGGGTCTCCGTGGGGGTGGGCGAGGGTGGTCTTTGCTTCTCCTCTTCTCCGATCTTGCATCCTAAGGATGCACATATGTTGTGCCAGCCATGCTGCACGCATGGAAAATAGCTACCCGGTTGCATTTGAGGTGGGAAATGATGGTTTTCCATCTAGAAGCTCACACCTGTGCGTGGTGTTGCTATTAGTAGGAAAACTCTCAGGGTTTTCAGGAATTTTATTTAACTGCAGCACACACCCAGGTGTGCATCCATCTCCAGCAGCTTGCCAGCTGTGCTTGGCCACTGACATCTTCATCTTAAAATGAAGGGTCCTTGGTCTTCAAAAAGGGCTCTGTGCCTGGCCAGCTGCAAGGAATAATTCACTCCGTGTGCAGGGTGTTTTAAAAGCTAAAATAAAGTGCCTCTGTGTCAAGAAAGTTATCTGTATAATGACACCTAAGAAATTATATTTTGTATGACTTGGACCTGTCTTTTTTTTTTTTTTCTTCTGCAAAACCAGGCATAGGAAAGTGGAAATTATATATTCTCTTTTTTTTTTTTTTTTTTTTTTTTTTTCCTCTCCAGGAATTGTGGTTGCTTCTGTTAGGTCACTGCTATAAAAGTTATTTTGTAACACTTTTTTCTTTTATTCCTTTCCTCAGAAGGGACAAGTGTTTGAGATTCATATAGATCATAATTTCTTTCAGATGGAAATGATCTTTTTGTTTTGCTACTCTGCGTCCTAATGAAATCTCAACTGTATTACCATGCGTGAAGAAATAATAATAGCTTTTTAAATATTATTATTCCTGTTCCAGTTTGATTTGTTTTAATTACTTTATTTCTTTCAATAAGTTACCTTGAGTACCACTTGTAGTGGCTTTAGCATTTCTCTCTGACATTTGGTGTGGCACAAGACTGTGGTTTGACTGGACTTTTTTCAGTGTTACCTTTAGCTTTAAGTGTTAATAATTAGACAACATCAAAAGTGATACGGTTTGTTATTAATGAGAATGCTTTCTGTAATTTTTTTTTTAATGTATGGAATCTGTGTTGTGTTTAAACTAGCAGTTGCTGTTTACGTTAGTGCTGAAGATGGCATGCTAACTAGATTACAGCTTTAACAATTCCAAATACTGTTTTACTTAGGCATATTATTAATTTTTCAATTTGTGTATTACCTAAAAATATATCTTTAACCTTGTGCTATGATGAAATACAACCTGAACTGACAGTAATCTTAGAAATTTGTGTATTTTCAGTAATATTTCATATTTTCTGGCCAATCTCTGATTCACTTTGTGTGCATTTATTACTACTACTCCCAAGCCTCGCCTGCAGAAGGTGGGAGCACGGGGAGTTCCGCACCCCAGCGAGGGGCTGGTTGTTGTTTTTCGGACAGTTTGAGCTGATGAGATTTTCTTTTTTTTTAAATTCATCCCCTTTCAGGGTTTCATCTCTATAACAAGCTGCCTTCCGTCGTTCCCGAAAGCTGTTTATTGATATTTGTAGGACTCATCATGGGGGGAATCATCTACGGCTTAAACGACAGGTCCCCACCTGTGATGGACACCGACATCTTTTTCCTCTACCTCCTGCCACCCATCGTCCTTGATGCGGGCTACTTCATGCCCAGCCGTCCCTTTTTCGAGAACATTGGCACTATCCTCCTCTATGCAGTGGTAGGGACGATATGGAACGTGTTTGGGATTGGCTTTTCCCTCTATGGGATCTGCCAGGTCAAAGCCTTTCGCCTGCAGGACGTGTCATTGCTCCACAACCTCCTGTTCGGCAGCTTGATCGCCGCGGTGGACCCCGTGGCTGTGTTGGCTGTCTTTGAAGAGATACACGTCAACGAAAAGCTGCACATCTTGGTCTTCGGCGAGTCGCTCCTGAATGACGCCGTGACGGTGGTGAGGACCAGTCTTTGTTTTGAGTGTTGAATGTTCAGAGGAAGGATGGGCTGGTGCTGAAAGGTGGGACATGAGAAGGATGCTGACCCTGTACTGGCAGAAATCCCAGCAGCATATTTTAGTGTCATTGCTACAGATGGCCATGGTTTTAAGCTGAAAGAGAGTAGATTTCGATTTGATATGAGGAAGAAATGTTTTCCTGTGTGGGGGGTGAGGCAGTGGCCCAGGTTACCCAGAGAAGCTGTGGATGCCCCATCCCTGGAGGGGTTCAAGGCCAGGCTGGATGAGGCTTTGGGCAACCTGGGCTGGTGGGAGGTGTCCCTGCCCATGGCAGGGGGTGGAACTGGGTGATCATTAAGGACCCTTCCAACCCAAACCATTCTATGTCCAGTTAATATCTTGTTAACGACTGTTTTTCCTCTTTTCTTTTTTCCACCCAGGTGCTCTACAAGCTATTCCGATCTTTCTGTGAGATGCCAACCATCAAAAGCGTGGATGTTTTTGCTGGAGTTGGAAAATTCTTTGTAGTTGGGCTAGGAGGAGTCTTAGTAGGTCTTACCTTTGGGATGACCGCCGCCTTTACCACGCGGTTCACCAAGGATATCCGCGTCATTGAGCCGCTCTTTGTCTTCCTCTACAGCTACCTGTCCTACCTCACTGCCGAGATGTTCCACCTGTCGGGGATTGTGGCGTAAGTATGTCCCAGAATCTCATGTGTCCAAGAAAGCTTTTTGTCTCTATTTACTGAAAAGTATCAGAAAAGGTTTTAAAGTAGTTTTGTTTAGTTGGAAATCTGTGTATGACAGCAAATGGCGTGTTTAAAAGCCTGGGGAAGAGCCGAGAGGTGTAACCCCATGTCACACGTTACACAATTACACGTCTATGGTAATGTCACAAGCAATCCAGATAGATAATACAAGTAGGTTTGGTGTTTTTTTTTTTTTTTTTTTTTTTTTTTTTAACTGGGTAGGTCTTTCAATAAAACGAATAATTAAGGGCCAGATCCTTCAGTTTTAAGCGAGGTAACTGAACTTTCTGCTTACCTCGTTGTGCATTTCACTTGCAGAACAGATGCTGAGAAAAAAGTAGATAAAATAATCCCAATGGTAGAATAAAGCTCACCTTGGAAAGCAGAGTCAGATGAAAACCAGGGTGATTCAGTCCTCCTGGTTTCTGTGTCTGCTGCATTTGGTCCCCCTGCCTAACCTAAGTCAGCCGGTGCTTAGCATCAAACCCAACTGTTTAATATTTCCCAAAAGACTATAAAGTGCACTTAGCCTGCACTGATAGCTACAGTGTAAACAACTGTACATCTGATAATAATGAAGATAAAAAGAAAATACAAAAATTAAGTCAGGTACCAGCTAGATGCAGCAGTATCTGGGAGATCTATTTTAAAACTAATGACACTGCTTTGGATAGAAGCCATTCCTATATCTTGCAGATTTTGTTTCCTCCAGTGGTTAATAGGAGCAATATTCTAGCATTACTGTAAACAATTCCAGCTCTGGGAATAGGTAAGAGAAAGCCTATTTATAGGAGCAGAAGACAGAACAGTGAAATAAATATGCTGCATAATCATCGTGGAGCAGAAAACATTCAATCCTAGTGGCGTCTCCTCCTATCAATCACAGTCTCCTGTACCCATTATGGAACCCATTTTCTATTCCTTTGAATAATGCATTGTTTCTGAAGCCAAACAACTGCAATGGCAGCTCATTCCTGAACTGCTGGTCTTATAATTGCCAGATTATAAATGCCTTTTTTATATATCTTGATTTCAAACTATTCATTCCCTTCTGACCAGGGAATACTGTATTATGCAGAAGCAGATCTTGGCAGTTTGTTTCTTTGAAAAATAATTTGAATGCCAAAAAAAATCAATTCTATGTAGTAGAAAAAAAAAAAAAAAGTCTGAATGCATCCCAATCTGCTAAACAGTTCTACAAACGTTTTTTAGTTTGACCTT
>NW_010131364.1:7555-19803 GCF_000699245.1 Pterocles gutturalis
TTTCTTTGAAGCTGTCACAGAACAGGTCAAGTTTATTCCTTGTCTGTGAATCTGGTGAGAACCCATACCCTTTTCCCAAGAAGTGTTCCCAAACCATGGCTCTGGAAGTCACTTGCCCATAAATATTTGTTGGATTTCTTAGTTCCTAGTTGGAAATATTTTTTTGTTTGAATGCGAAGCCCAGGAGTCAGTAACTCCGGGTAAAAGTGCACCTTCATTTGAAAGAAGTTTTTTCTCTTGTAACTTCTTATTGGTTCTTCCAACCAAATACCTGATAAGTATTTTCCCATAATTGTGTTGCTGATTTTCTTGGTGCTTTAAGAAGAGCAGAAGTGAATGTTGCTGTAGTTCGGTCCTTTGTGTTGGTCCAACCGTTGACACTGAGTTGCGTCCAGGAAGATGTGTTGGTGATTCCCTGATGAGCCAGAACCTCAAAAAAAGCCCTGTGGGTTTTTTCGGTGGTGGTTTTTTTTTCTTTCTTTTTTTTTTTTTTTAAATCTCCATCAAAGCCCAAATAATGCAAATAATCTCCATGGTGAAATTCTGGGGTTAAATGTGATATTTTCACTGCGAAGCAGTAGTCGCGTGGCTATTTTCTGAATACGTTCTGGCTGATAGGATACATTATGGATAACAGGTTGTGAAAGCCACTGCCTATCATGACACCTATTTGCACCTCAATGGATCATTTGTTTACCTGCCCTGGTCCCAGCTGGTGTTTCAAGTCAGTCTGCCAGACCTAGGTGGACTTCTGCAAGCTGAGGATCTGCTTCTCTGTGGGCTTGTCTGTGTGCGATACAATGTAAAGAAAGTTACCGTGATGTCCCCTCTGAAAGGAGTTTTTAAGGCGATAAAATTCACATGGATGGCCTCACCAAATACCAATGGAAATCAGGTCTTGGAAACATAAAGCTCTTTTGCTATTGCCGGTACAATATTTACAACAAAATGTTTACATCCAGGTTAAATATAAAAAATGGAGCTGTGACTCCTTGAGTACTCAATTGTTTTAACCTTCTAAGATTGCCGGCCTGAAAATGTATTGATTTGAGAAGCTGATGAATTAGGCTCACCACACGTACCCTGAAGAACTAATTATCCATGAAAAATTGCAAGGCGAAAGTTTTAATTGGTGCTACACGCTTCTGAAGTGACCTTGGATACGTGATGCCTGAGGAGGTCAGATGTTCTGACGCTAGCAACAGCATTTCTCGGCTCATTGTGCAGCCTTACGGGTGTGCTTGAGTGTTTTATTGTCTCGTGGTTGCATGGAGGTGATGGCTTCCTAGCTGTGCCCAAAGAATGTACACTATGAGTCTGGTCAGGCTTAGAAAAAGTGTGAGATACATAATATGCTTGAGTTTCTCCAACTTTAGCTTTGGTCTCTTGGGAGAAGGAGTACAGCATTGAGGCTGCTCTTAAACTCACCCATTGAGTCCTACAAGAATGTGCTGTAGTGACCAGATATCAACCAAACTTACAGGAGTCCTGTTGATGCATTTCTCATGTGGAGAAACAAGTCTTCCATTCCCCCAAATGTTTTTCTCCCATCTGGGCAAAATAGATAGTACAGGCTCCTGAGCAAGAAACTCTTCAGTCCTAATAGTTAGAGCTCGGCAAAGTTCGAGAGCTGGGAATAGTTGTGATGGGAAGGGTTGGGTGTAGCTAACTGTAGGTATTGCTGTGTGGCTATAATAAATGCAATAGGCTGTGAGTTGTTTATTTGTTAAAAACCAGATTCAGACGGTTTGGTCAACCTGTGTAGTATCTTATTGTCCTGGTGGTCCTACTGATGTTATTGGACTGATGTAGGACGTGAAACACTATGCAGTGAGATGTTGGCAAACATCTGTCCCTTGATGAAGCTTGTTTTTTATAAATGCCGATGCCTTGATTTTGTGTGCTTAAGTAGAAAAATTTATTGTTTCATTTTTCTCAGCATCATTGCTTGTGCCATGGGCATGAAGCGTTATGTGGAGGCCAACATCTCTCTGAAGTCTCACACCACTGTCAAATACTTCATGAAGATGTGGAGCAGCGTTAGTGATACCCTCATCTTCATCTTTCTTGGGGTTTCCACCATTGGAGAAAACCACGAGTGGAACTGGCCATACATTTGCTTCACTGTCATTTTCTGTCTCGTTTGGAGAGCACTAGGTATGGTGAAATCATAGATTTTTTAAAAAAAATATATTATTATTGCTTCTTCCCCCCATCATCCTTTCCTGCTTGCTCTGTCTGTGTAGTTATCCCAGATACGAATGCAAGGGCTGAAGTGGGACACCCCAGCCGATGCTTCCCTCCTCCTCCATCACTTGCCCAAGAGCAGGTCTTGCATTTTACTGCAATTTCCCAGTCTGTGCAACCACCATAGGCAGCACGGGGGCTGAATAGATGTATGGCAGCATCCTTCAGTGGGAAACTGGAGGAACCTTCCAAGAGCCGTCCCTGGAGATGCTGCTCTGCTTTCCAGAGGGCATCTGCCCAGCTTACTGCTGGGTGGGTGAGAACTGGGACCTGAAGTGGAAGGGTGCTTCTGCTCTTACTCAAGAACTTCAGATTAGGACTGAGAACAATGGAATTGCACAGAATGGGGGAATTGTTGAGCCTGGCAGGGACCTCTGGATTTATGTTTACAAACCACTGGGTCAACCAAATTGAACTCTAATTTGATAGACGCTTCAAGAAATTGCTTAAATAGGATAGGCTGTGATTAGCAAGACATAGCAGAGTGGGTTTTATTAGCTGCTAATGCATGCCAAGGTTTGTTTGGATATCTGTGCTCCAGAAATGCATTTGGAAATATACTTATTAGTTGTGCATACATTCAAATGTTTTATTATAATTAAGTGGTTTTCTCTTAAATTATTTGTTTAAATGAAAGGATGCTTTTTTAACTTTTTTGTCTCAAAATTCTTCATTGCAAGATGAACATAGTAATATTATAACAGCACACTGAAACTCCTCTGGTATCTGAGCACCAGGGAGATTTTCTTCTGCTCTTTCTCAAAGGGTATCTCCAGAAAAAAAAATATATATTCTGCTTAAAATGATTAATTGTTTGTCATATCTTGGAGCAAACTGGCCTTGAACTAGTTTAGAGAATGCTAATAATAATTTATGAGGAACGATTAAATTAAGACAAAGGCCAGGATATCAGCTCAAGTAAATTTTTTTCCTTTAAATCATTGGTGCTGCCTGAGCCTACAGTAGCTGAAGATGTGATTTTGAGATCTGCCTTCTTAATTTTTTTAAAATTTTTTTTAAATTACAGAGAACCTCAGAACTGAAATGTTTCACATCTGCTGGTCTGGGCAGCAGCTCCAAGGTGCTCTGGAGAGGGGCAAGGTGTTGCGGGGTTCAGTTAATTGAGTTCCCTATTTCTGAATGTCCCCACCTTTTTGGTTTCTTCAAACCGCTCTGATGTGCAGTCCAAGTTTGGATATTTTTAGTTGTACGTGTGTGGGAAGATGTTTGATACGTACATTACAAGTGTGCTATTTTTGAAGTTTGCTTTTTTTTTATACAAACACTTTAGAAAAGCAATAGTGATGTGGATCCAGCTAATCCCTAGGGAAAGTCAATGACTGTGTCATCAGTTCTCAAAATGGCCAATAATCTTCAGGAAATAAAAAGTTTATCATATCCCTTGGTATTGAGATGACAACTTACTGATTTAAGGCCCAACTTTTGGCACCATTCTGCATCTGTTTATGTGTTTGCAAATGACTCTAAATTCCATCAATTGCTGTGTCACCTTATGTAGTCTTAAATTCATACAGAGGAAATCTTTGAAAGATTTGTGAAGAAACAATATGAACACAGGCAGAATATAGGTACTTATCTGAGCTACTTCTTGGAAACTTTTTGAAATTGGAGGGTAACTTGTGGCTAAATTGTTGCTGATGGCTTGCCTCCAGTGGCATATTGGGAATATACCACCTTGGGCTCTGGCCAGTTCCTCCTGGTTGGTGTTTCCCAGTCCAGTGATGTTTTCCTGTAAAATATTTCATTTTTGTTTGATGTGCTCCCATCTTCTTTCCTGCTTTTCAGGGGTTCTTGTGCTGACTTTCTTTGTGAACAGATTCCACGTGAACACCATCACCAGCAAAGACCAGTTCATTATTGCCTACGGGGGTCTCCGTGGAGCCATTTGTTTCTCGTTGGTTTTCTTGCTTCCTGACTTTCGGAGAAAGAAGCTCTTCATTGCAGCAACAACTGTGGTCATCCTCTTCACTGTCTTTGTACAGGTAAGAACCAGTCTTTAAAACTTTCCCTCCATCAAGGTGTTAGACATATAACAATTTGAAATGACTACTGAAGGAGGCAGAAGGTGTGAGAATGTGTCACATGCTGGTGAGGTTGGCTAGCAGTTGTTGACTTACAACACGTGCCATAGCATTTTCCATGGTAACTCATCCCATCTTTGATCTGGTCCATCCTTATTGGGGAAGCAGAGGTTAAAATTGGGAGGAATGACTCTGGTATGGGTTTCCCCTCTGAAGTGGTGCTTTTATGTGTTTAATGTGAGAGCAAAGCCAACACAAATCAAACTCTTCAACTGGTTTGCTGTTTGAGCAAGGTAAGAACCACTTCTCTTGGCAGCCCTTGAAAAGAAGGTCCTCAGAGGCAGGGTGAGTCAGCGTGCTAGAAACTTGGGAGAGCTGCCGTTGATGGTATGATGCTATGGGCCTTCAACTCCAAAGAGCCCCAAAGAAGAAAAGAAGCATGCAAGACAAAAAAGGAAATAAAGGAAAAAAAACAGTGAGACTGCTCTCATCATCAGCAAGTACTCCGAATCCTCGTGAGATGCCAAAACAGCTGCCTGAAGTAGGTCCCCCCCCCCAGGAACCCAATGGAGCCCCAACCTGGAAACTAATATAGAACCACTGCGTGATCTAGAACTTTCAAGTGAGCTAGAACGTAGTCTAGAACCTGATCTAGAACTGTCAATGCATGCCCTTTAAAAAAGCCCCTCCCCATCTCTCCTGTAGTCCCCCTTCAGGTACTGGAAGGCCACTATAAGGTTCCCCCAGAGCCTTCTCTTCTCCAACCTGAAGAGACCCAACTCTCTCAGCCTGTTGTCATAGGGGAGGAGCTCCAGCCCTCTGATCATCTTCGTGGCCACCTCTGGAACTGCGCGTTGGGAGGCCCAGAGCTGGGTGCAGTACTCCAGGTGGGGCCTCACGAGAGCAGAGTAGAGGGGGAGAATCACCTCCCTTGACCTGCTGGCCATGCTCCTCTTGATGCAGCCCAGGACACGGCTGGTTTCTGGGCTGCAAGCGCACACTGCCGGCTCACGTTCAGCTTCTCATCCACCAACACCCCCAAGTCCTTCTCCTCAGGGCTGCTCTCTATCCACTCTCCTCCCAGCCTGTGTACAGGACCTTGCGCTTGGCTTTGTTGAACTTCATGAGGTTTGCAAGGGCCCACCTCTCAAGCCTGTCCAGGTCCCTCTGGATGGATCCCTTCCCTCCAGCGTGTCAACTGCACCACCCAGCTTGGTGTCATCGGCAAACTTGCTGAGGGTGCACTCCATCCCACTGTCCATGTCGCTGACAAATGCGTTAAATAGCACCGGTCCCAGTACCGACCCCTGAGGAACACCACTCGTCACCAGGCTCCATTCAGACAATTATGGTTTGGTCATCTCAGTTTTGGTAGTTCACACGTGGGACAATTTAAAGGGATGTAATTTTGAAGAAGCGGCTTCTTGACATTTTTCTGAGAATGCGTTCTATTTTATTGGGGCATCCAACAGCTCAAGCAGCAGCAGTCATTAATTCTTTATCAGAATATTTTGTATATATGTCTGAGATGTTTTCACATTCGTGCACCAAAGCAGCTGCAGTTATTTTATGATGATGCAGCAGAAGGGAAATTGCTTTAACTCTTCCCCCTGGAAAAAAAAAAAATCGGGTGTGTAGCTTGTTATAAAAGCGAGGAAAATTAGAAGCAAAGAGAAAAGTCGTAGCACACTTGATTTATTGGCCTCTAATTTTTCTTTTATGACTGACCCCTAAGCCCTGTTGTTTTCTGCTTTCTCTTTCTGCCCAAGTGATTCTTGAGTTGTTTCCTACCCAGTGGGAAAAATTCTGCAAGTGAGTGGGTCCTGCCCACATCACGGGCTGGCTGTGGGCGTGTTAACCCCCTGCTGCAGGGTAGGAGAGGGAGACGGACGTTCACAGCACAGGATGCTCTGAGATATTGGGTTTAATGTTTAAAGCACAACTGTACTCTTTTTTTCTTTTTTTTTTGCTTTTCTTTTTTTTTTTTTTTTAAGACTGATTTCTTCTGTGGGTGTTTCTGCAAAGCCCAATCCTATAGAAAAGCCATGGGAGCACCTGCAGCTTGAGCTGCTCCTGGGGA
Source organism: Pterocles gutturalis (assembly GCF_000699245.1). NCBI lineage: Eukaryota > Metazoa > Chordata > Aves > Pterocliformes > Pteroclidae > Pterocles > Pterocles gutturalis. The sequence goes on from NW_010131364.1 coordinate 13,925, forward strand.
GAAGCTTCTGATGGAGAAGGTTTTCTCTCCCAGGCCAGGCTGGGGCTGTCCGGAGCTCGGGAGGAGCGGGCGGGCGGCATTGCTGTGACATCTAGTGGTAAAACCATTCCTGCAGCCTTCGGCAAGATGAGGATCTTGGTTGTGTTTCCCTCCTCTCCTCTGCCCAGCAGCAAGTCCCTAAGGGTCAGGCTCCTTTTGGAGTTTCCCTGAAATGCAGCTTCTAGTTTGCCTGGCAAAAGCTGGCGGCTTTGGAGGAGGATGTGCTGGGAAAACTGGGGTCATCTGGTCCTGGAGTGAGCAAGGCTGGTGTCAGCCGAGTGTGCTCCATCCCAAAAAGTTAAGAGTGGGTCCCTATAGGACTGAGGTCTTGTTGTAGTTTTATACAACACAGCCACTCACTCACCCTCCCAGGGATGGAGGAGAGAATTAAAGGGGTGAAGGAAGGGAAAAGAGACTTGTGGGTTAAGAACAATTTAACAACTAAACGACAATAATATTTGAAATAATAATAAGGATAACAGTGGTATATACAAACATGTAAATGAGTGACACACAGTGACACTGCTCACCACCCCGTGACCAAGGCTCAGCCCATTCCCAGCCAGCAATCCCAGAGCACCCTGAAATTGGAAAGGAGATAAGAGCCCGAGGGTCCAAGAGACTGAGGTGACCCTGAGAGAGGGGTGTCCCAGAGGGAGACAACCCGGAGCAAGAGAGAGGACCTACAGACAGAGCCTCACCTCTCTCCTGGGCATGCCGGGCATGGGATGGAACAGACCATGGGCCAGTTTGGGTCTGCCTGCTGCTGGGGCTCTGGGAGATGGTGGGTCACGGTGACAGCTGCTGAGCGGCCCCAGGGCTGAGCATCACCCCACGAGAGCAAATTCCTTCTGCTTGAGCACCTCAGGCGTGGAAGTTGGGCAAAGCAGAGGGATGGGGTTGGCTCCTTCTTGGCTTCCTCACGTCCACCTAATCCATACCCCAAGCTGAAAAAATGGTCAACAAGTGTGACAGGCTGATGGGATCAGAGTAGAGACCCACAGGGCAGCTGGACTGGGCGCAGATTTCAGGCTGAAAGGAGAGAGCAGGGGCCGGGGTGGGGGGAACGCTGTTAGGTGGAGGTTGACAAGTTTTAAGATGCAAATGTGGGTCAGAAATTGAAAAGATACGGTCACTGGGCACGTCCGCTCATGCAGAGACACTCTTGAGTCTCAGACAAAGGTTGTTCTAAGGCAGCAGCTCCATTCTGCCGAAGCTTCGGAAAAGCCTTCCCAGGACTGGGAAAAGGGCTTTTGTGTAACCTCAAAGCTCAACTGGTGATGTCATCTCCCTGCAAAAGGGTGAGAGTTAAACAGGGTCCCCTGGGGGTACGTGTCAGCGGGGCGACCCCTTGACCTTCAGCCATTCATTGGGATCCCAGCATCTCTAAAGATGGACTTTGCTCCGGCTCCAGGTACCTGCAGTATTGTGTACGCGAGAATGGGGGGTTGGGAATTAAATTGCTTAAAAGCTGAATCAGAAGGATGTTGCTGTAACTCAGCATCAAAAATGTAAGTAAAAACAAGAGAAGCAGGTATTATTCAGAAACCTGGGTTTGCAAATGTGTCCTACGGCTTCCAAAGTCCGTGGCTCTGCTGCCAGCCCATCAATGGGTGCAGGATTGAGGGGTTTTGTTGGAGAACAAACCCACTTAATTTTCTTGGAAATCCTGACCATGCTGTCCAGAAAGCCTTGTGTTATACAGACTGGTGACCAACCTGTGGGCTTGTCCGTACACGGGTCTATCAGTGCATTATACAACGCAGGAAACTCGGCGGTTTTGGCCTTTCTAACACCGTTGCATAAGGCTCTTTGCACAGCAAGCCTGGTTAATAATTTTGAGAAGGTTGACTGAGCAATTGTCAAGTCCTCAGCCCTTCCAGGCAGGCCTGGATATGTGCCACGTAGACCAGAAAGTCCTCCAAGGAGCTGTGGGCTTGTCTGGATAGTCACAAAAAGCCCTCATTGTTCTGCCTTTCAGCATGGTTGAAAAATCAAATACCGCGTTCTCCAGCTGAAGTTCACTCTCTCAGCCTATTGCCCTCTGACCTCTTCTATGAAATTGTTAGCAAATAGAATAATTTTGAAGAGGTTGGGTTTTGTGGGTTTGTTGTTTTTTTTTTTTTTTTTTGTTGTTTGCTGCCTTTGCTGACCCATTAGTTACTGGATCGCTGGCAGTAGAAAAACTTTGTGTGAGCCATGATAGAGGCGTCAGCATTGGGTGATGCAGTTCAAAGAGTTACCCTGGAGGGGGAAGGAGCATCACAGGGGACCTACAGGTGTGTTGTGAAATGACACGTGGCCTGAAATGACACATGGGATTCCCATAATGCTCCCAAGGTCGGGAAGGGCCAAAGGAATTCAGGTGTTTCTAGATTTGGGAGTCCTGGTCACAAAACTCCGAAATGCCACCTTGAAATGAAGACAAATGCAGCTGATTATCCAGTGAAGGCAAGAGACCAAATTGTATAGTCTCTCCTTACTTTTTGTGATATCTGTTATTTCTGAACTTGTGAGTTTTATGTTACTTATGCTGAATAGCAATGCATTTTTTATTGCTATTAGCTGTTAAAATGACACATTAATTGTTTCTGCAATTAAAAATATGTTCAACTCTCCTCCGTGCCACCATTTGTGACATTCAGAAGTCATAAACATCAACTACTCCATCATTTTGGCTGTAAACATGTCCTAGAAAAGTCATTTCATACCGAAGCCAGGCTAAGAAATGCACCCCAGCAGCATTTTAGATGTTCTCTCATGAGGCTCAAAAGACATTAAAACTCTTCCCTTGACCCTTCCCACCAGGTGGATACTTTGATTAGTAAACTTAGCCACCGGCTAGCCATCAAAGATCATTGCAGTAATGATCTGTGACACATAGTGCTCAAAAAGTTAGCAGAGAAATGCTGTCGGGGGCTGCATGCTGTGAAGTCTTAAGGACTGTCATGGTTCCAGGCATTTGAACTTTGGACATTTCAAGCCCCTTTCCATCTGGTGGACTACAGGCAAGAGCAAACCACAGGCTTGACCTTGAAGTTATTGGTTGACTTTTTGTGGTCTTTGAGATGCCGGATGAGGAGAGCGGAGCATTTACCCCCTCTGCCTGACCCCATTCTGAAGCCTGTTCTTGTTGATACCAAGAACATTGGATGTGAAGAAAGGCTGATTTTTTTTTGTGTTTGTGCTTATGCTGCAGGGAATGACCATCCGTCCTCTCGTTGACTTGTTGGCTGTCAAGAGGAAAAGAGAGAGTGCTCCTACTGTGGGAGAGCAGATCCACATTCGGGTAAGCGATGCATCCATTGACACGTGCCCAGAGCTTTCCAATATGCTTTGCTGGTAGCAGTGTGGTCTTTCTGAAATGTCGTGTGCCTCCAGGGACTCCAAAGGTCTGCAATTTTACATGAATCCTCTGCAGGTCAGTCCCTTTCCGGGTTTGAAGCACTACGCAGGTTCCTAACTGTGGGCTATTATTTGCATTGGAATAGCCACCACCGACTTGATCAGGCTGGTGTTGCGTTAGGTGGTACATGAACATGACAAAAAAAGATAATCGCTCTCCCAAAAGTTTGTACTCAAACCTAATGCCAACTTTTCTGCTTCTCTGAAAAGAGTGAAAGAAAGAAAATGAGACTTGGTTGCTTTCAGGGTTTGGATCTTCCATGTGTTCGCCAGTCACTTTGCCACCATCAGGTTTGGTTTTTTTTTTTTTTCCTCAAAAGAATTTAGAAAAGGGAGAGTAAGGAAAACCCTGTGTTGAAGGAACCATTGGAGGTACCATAACCCAAAGGTGGAATTTACTTCACCTTGCTCTCGCCATCCAAACATTGACCTTTCTAGTTCCAGAGGACTTCTCGAGAGTGGGTCAAGTCGATGGGACAGCAACCTGATAGCGAGCTGTGGCCTGGGATCTTTGATGCTGTGATACCCACCATCCAGTGTGAAATAATATTCCTGAATCTAATTATTCATGCCCAGTCACACTTCTGTAGGTATGGCTCCTTCAGGAATATTTTTGTCTTCTTTTTTGAGTAGCTAGAAATAAAGACATAAGGTCTGAGGACATTCATAAAACCTGTTTGGCATCCTCACAATTAGGTTGTGTTCCGGGGCTTTGTCTGAGGTTCACAGAACAGGTCAATAGGCTGGAGAGGCTTTTCCTATCGCGAGCAGAGAATACTTTCTTCTTTTGTTGGTGTCTGAATAGTAAATCATCCCTGGAAACATGTTTATTAGGAAACGTGAGCTGCAAACGGCTGCGTACCAATTAAGTTGAGAAGGTAACAATGCAGAAGCCAGAAGCAGGTTTCTTCCTCACGTTTATTTCTCCATCTGGATAGTTGGGATGCTCTTGTTCACAAGAGCGATGATCGGTGAGGGGGGTCATTTGTCGGCCCTCAGACCATACAGCAAATGTGAGGACTCAGCCTGTACGGGGCTGCAGGGCTGAGCAAACTGCTCTGAAATTTTTCTGTCTCTGACCCCACAAAAAAAAAAAAAAAAAATTTAAATTAGAGCTGGAGGAAGCTCCAGGGACATCAGCCTGAGTGTGTTGGCTGTGGCAGAGCAGAGCCCTCTCTAAGTTTAGAGATGCCAGGAGGAGGGAAAACAATTTTGGAATTTACAGAGATTTAACTTCTAGGTGGAAAAATCAACCTATGTGGGGTTTTTAGTATAATTGTAAACAATATTTTTGTATAAGGCAAAATATGGCCAATGATTTCATTTAGTGGGAAGTGTCTGGGGGAAGCCAGTATTTATTATTCAAGTCAAAGCATCATTTGTACATTATCTACATCTATATCCTGAAGATAGTGATCTCCTGAGACAAATTGTCCTCAAAACCCTCGATACGAGCATTTCCTGCTTATCAAGGCCCCATCAGCAGGACATGCAAGCCGTCAGCCATCCCACAGGTGTCGAACAGCATATCCACATTCCTCAGCGATGATCCTGTGCTCGCCCGGAGCTGACAGCGAGCAGCCAAGCCACGTGTAGTGCTCCAGAACCCAGGGATGCGCGTGGATGACGGGATGGAAAATTAGCCCCGCAGCCCCTCTCCTTGTTTACCAGCGCCATGTACTGAGCTGAAAGCATCCCCCGTTTTGTCTGTTGGCTTTTGATGTTTGCTGCCTGAGTTCATCCCGTATGCAGCTGGTGTACAGTGAAATCCTCTCTTCTGTTTAGTTCTTGGATCATTTGCTGGCTGGCATTGAAGATATATCTGGACACTGGGGACAGTATTACTGGAAAGACAAGTAAGGATTTGCCAAAATACGATGTGTGTGCATGTGTAGAAAAAAAAAAAAAAGAGGCTGGTTTATGTTCCCTAAGTTTCTGCTGTGGGCGGCTGAGCCTCGCTCATCCTTGTGGCACAACCCAGGTGCAAAGGGACAGCTTCTCCTTGTCCAACGTCGTGTACTTCACCCTACAAAGACTCCTTTCTCCTTTCCTATTCTGTTTGTCCCTTCTTGTCCAAAGAAATCTGCTGGAACTGGAAGGACCGTGCTGGCACAACACACGGCCCAGGCAGGAGTGGAGGACCCCGACCCAGGCTGTGCACAATTAACATTAAAAATTTGAGCTTTTAGCACTTGGAGGGGCAGATGACAAATTGTATGTGATCTCTACAGATTTCTGTAGCAAAGTGCTCAGTGTTTGTTAAGTTCTGGTAGATTGTACACATAGGAGATTTTATTTTTTAAAAAAATACTAATAAAAATATACTAATAGCAGTCTACCAGGTTGAATTCCTTGGCTGTGCAGACACGGACGCAGCTGACTTCATGGTGTAAGGACTCTGATAAATGCAGCTGACGGGGATTTTTGCAGGAATG
>NW_010131364.1:19815-23367 GCF_000699245.1 Pterocles gutturalis
TGCTTGGAAGTGCCACTAGAGGGTTTGGGAAGTGCTGCTCCAGGCTCCAGAGCTGACAACAGCCAAACTTGAGCATCAGTGTTCCGTACCAGCTTGACCTTTCCCAAACTTTGTGCCACATTTGAGCAGAAAGTGAGAGGAGGTGGCTCGAGAGGGAATCTGGAAGTGTTTAGATCTGTTGCATCCCTCGGGGCTACTGCACTTATAGTAGAGTTCATGGTAAATCTGTCACTCTGGGGAGTTTTTATTGCATTTGGCAAAGTTTTAGTATCATAGCTTATATACTCTAGTGAAGGAATAATTAGAGAATGACGTTTTGGACCATTGATTTCTGGAAAAAATATAATGGAATATGGGGCAGGCATGGACTATGAACCCTCTGGCTTGCTCAGGTCCATGCTGGTGCTGGGGAATCGTGGCAGAAGGCTGAGCCTGTCTTGTTTTGTTTTCAAACAGGTTAGAATATTTCAACAGCAAATACCTGCAGAAGCTCCTGCTTCGAGAATACGACCAGCCCAAATCGAGTATCGTGCTTCTCTACGAAAAGCTGGAGCGGAAACATGCCATTGAGCTGGCAGAAGCCGGGCAGCTAGGTCACACTCTGTCTCACCCATCCTTGCTGTAAGTGCTCTGCTGCCATCTTCCCCTTTCCATTGCCCCTCCCAACCCTCCCACCAGAGGGAACAGTTGTGAAAAGCTTTTACAAATTTCTCTGCCTCTTCTGCGCTTCCCTCCTGGGCTATCCCATGGGAAGAAGCAACCTAGCTTGGACAAGTGCAGAATAAATGTGATTTAAAGATCATAGAGTCATAGAATAGTTTGGGTTGGAAGGGACCATGGAGGTCATCTGGTCCAACCCCCCTGCCATGGGCAGGGACACCTTCCACCAGATCAGGTTGCCCAGAGCCCTGTCCAACCTGACCTTGAACGTTTCCAGGGACGGGGCATCTACCACCTCCCTGGGCAACCTGGGCCAGTGTTTCACCACCCTCAGTGTAAGATATTTCTTCCTTTTATGGAAGAGTTCCATGGAAATGAAGCTCTGAGGAAGAGGCTCTTGCACCATTTTTTGGTGGCTTTGCACCATTTTTTGGTGGCTTTGCACCATTATGTGTGCTGAAGGGAACCAACAATAAGAGAGAGCAGGGTCAAATATTTACGTGTCAGAGCATCAGTCTCATCTCCCACAGATGTTTCTGCTCTGCCGCAGCTCCCTACAGCTCTGTTATCTGACCAGGGAGCCTGTGGATGGCACAGCTTTGATACAAATAGCAAATTGCCTCTTCTGCAGTGAGCTCCATCTGCAGGGATCAGCGCTTGGTCGTGTTGGTGGGGGTGGGATGTCAAGAGGCTGCTGGGGACACTGGGCTTTGGGGATGCTGCTGGGCAACTTCTGAACGAAGGTGTTCTGGTTTTCTGTGCAGCAACAACGACAGGACTGTTGTAACAGAGAAAAAATTGGAGGATGCTCTGGATCCGGATGTCCTGGAAAATATACAGGAAATATTGGCAAGGAACCTGTACCGCATACGGAGAACGGTATAACTCTTCCCTCAATCTGTATTTCAGATGTCCAATAACAAAAGTTACCTCGGTTATCCGAACAGCCCGAGCAGATGTTATGAATATTTGCATAATTACTAACGAGGTCTCTTTGCGAGCAGAGAATAGTCGTCTGTGTGAAGCCAGATCCAGTTTCCAAGTCAGTGGCACATTTCTGTTTGCAGCATGACAGCTTTTGAAAGGTTCACCCAGTCAGCCTATAATTTCAGGAAGTATTTTCAGCATCAGTACGCAGAACCAGAACGGAGAAACGAGGAGCGCGTGGATCTTCAGGCATCAGGGCAGCAGATGCAGCAGCTCCTGGGGTTATCCTCACGTTGCATTTTTCCCCATAGAAGATGGAATAGTCAGTGAGCCGCGAGTGAGAATTAACCTGCAGAGGTTTTAAAACCGCTTGGCAGTTTTGCCATGAAATTGGTGCAACTGGTTAAATAGCACAGAAACCAGTTGCTGTTTGCAGAATGACTCATGAACAGTCTGTCGGAGATTTTATGCAGCGCCGAGGACTGTGCATTGTAATTGCTGTTCGCATGGTGACACGTGGAGCCTTATCCTCAAAATCCACCTAAGCCTTTGTTTTACGGATTACACATGAAATACTGAGTCCGTGGGGATGCGGGTGGTGTGGGCAGCTCAGCACACAGGGATTGACCACCCCCTCCTGTCCCCTGGCTGACCCACGAGAAGCAACTGGATGAGGCTGGGAGGGAATGTATAGAAATGGTGATCGGCAGAGTGTGGAGTCCCATCTTCCCTCTTTGACTCTCTTCCCTCCATCCCCACCTCTCACACTTGGGTGAATCAGTTTCTCCCCATAAGTAGGCAGGATGGTTACGGGGGGTGAAGGACCCTGGAAGAGGCAGGCACTAGTGGAGGGATGCTGCTGCGGGGAGAGGGATGTTCCCACCTCCAACATCCGTCTCTCCGGTGCAACGTGCAGGGGCCGGCATACAGCAGGCACACCCTTCCTGGAGAGACCGAGCCCGCCAAGGAGATCCTGATCCTCCGGCACAAGAGCCTGCGGGTGGACGTGAGCGAAGGTGATGCCATCAGCTCTGGGAAGGAGGAGGTAAGAGGAAGCGGGGGTGGCTTGGACCTGCAGAGTCCATGCATGGTATAACCCATGCTAGCAAGAGTGCTGTTTGCTGCTGGTGGTATTTCTTTTTAAAGACAAACCCTGTTGCCTTAAAGAAAACAAAAAAAAGTAAAAAAGAAGGGAAAAAAAGAAAAAAAGAGTGTCTCAATCCAAAATTGCATTCCAATGAGTAGGGAATACTGAGGAAAACCCACCCAACCCAACTCCTGACAAACATGAGCCATCCTGCACGCAGTGCCGTCCGGTGCTTTGTGAGCACAGGCTTCCATCCATGCTAAGAAAGCTGTTTACTGAGCAAATGTTATTAATTGGGCTTTGGTCTGTAGATTCAGAGACCTGGTTTTTCCCATGTTTTCTTTTCTGGGAGATTTCGTCGAAGGTGGGAATTTGATTCATCCACTGTTAGCAGTCCAGATGGACTGTAAATATTTGAGACTGTTCGGTGTTTTTCTTCCCCCCCAGCTCTTTTGAAAGGACAGGAGCATATTTGTGAGCTTTCCTATTTATTCTGGAGGTGAGGTTTTTGTTTTTAAAAGCAGCTATGGTTCTGGGCAGGCTTGAAAAAAGTAAAACAAAAGGAAGCATTGCATGCCGGGTTCCTGGGAGAACCACTTCGAGTCCAGATTTACTGCTGGCACTGCTCCGTGTCGGTTCATGTTCTGAATTAGAGGGAAAACAAGGTAAATACAATGTCTGCAGCTGGTGAAAACTTTTGCTGACTTCTTTGGAAATCAGTGAGAGAAGCTGGGCCAACATTTCCCTTTGGAAAGACAAAACGGTCCAGGAACGGTGCACGAGGAGTGGGCTTGGTCTTTACAGTTCCTCCTGTCCTCTGTAATTCTTACTCTAGAAGCAAAGCAATTAAGCCCCCTTGTATTTTGCTCCCAAACCTC
>NW_010131365.1:0-828 GCF_000699245.1 Pterocles gutturalis
TCCATGTGCCTTAGCATAAATTCCAGGAGCGTTTGCTCCGTGATCTTGCCAGGCACAGAGGTGAGACTGAATCCAATTGTTTATTTTAGGTGAAGGTTTGGAACTGCTGAGGAGAAAGGACAAACTGTCCTTCACGTGATAAAAACATTTTAAATCACAAAGCATTAGATGAAAAAAATACGAGGTGGGTTTAAAACTTGTATGACATTCAGTTGTCTAAACATGGGTGTCTCAATCAACTTGAGACTTCCTAGTATAAACCCTTCAACTTGCTAGTTCAGGAAGACCATGGCGTCTCATAGGTATTGTGCCATAACTTACAGACTCATGCAAATGTTTAAATACTCTAGCATGCTTCAGTTGCACGACTTAACCATGTTTAGACTGAATCTCAGGTGTCTGTCACAAAGCACATAGTCAGTACTTCCAGCAGTGTCCCATACAACCCAACATACAGAATATACCAAAAGGAGGATTCAGATACTGCACTATAGGTTTTTATACTATTTGAGCTAACCTAAAATATCCCACAGATGTTTACCTGCAAGTTCCCAGAAGGGTTGTTCCTAGGTCGTGTTTGCCAGCTCTATATTCTGAAAAGCACGAGAGTGTGTCAAAGTGGACGGATGACAGTGTTTGATCAACAGCATTCCTCCCTTTATTTCTGAAGTGTAACTTGGAGTAAAGCAATCCAATTTTATATGTACATATACTTTTTTTTTTTTTTAAAGGAGCTTTTAAAGAGTACAGTATATCTGACCTGTTTGATATACCTGCAGTAGAAGCAGAAAATAATTTTTCCAGATATGTCTGTTTATTTCTGTTTCC
>NW_010131365.1:859-5171 GCF_000699245.1 Pterocles gutturalis
TCCCTACAAAGGAAAGTTAAGCTGTGTACCTCAGAGAAGTCTAGCTAATGAATCCAAAGTAGTGATCAAAGGAAACTGTTCAGCTTCTGCAATTTTTAAGGTTTCTTAGAATTTGCTATGTAAGCTACATAGCCCTGGCTGTTTAGCTTCTGAGAAACTCTCTGTATCAACATGTATGTTCATTCTGGTGAGCAGCTCAAATCTAAACTCCGGTGTTCAGATATGTTGTTCCTCTACACATTAATCATTAAAAGCTTGTCCCAGTGGACACTTTTAGAGCACACCTTACCAACTAGACTCCACAAATTTGAACTGACAGTAACTGTCTTCTAAAAGTAGACGGAAGAATCTCTTACCTGTTACCCCCATTCTGTCAATTACTTGCTCAAGGTTTGGGAATCTAAAGGTATTCCTGATTGGATACTGTGACCTTTTCATGTTGAGGGAACACAAACCCACACATCCTTCTTAATCAAAGAATGTTTGAGCTACCAAATCAACGTGGAGATCACTCTCCTTCTGCCCAAGTTATGTTTCAATACCAAAACAATATTTCAAAGTTTTTGACCAAAGAGAAAGAAAGCAAAAGTTTGACTATAGCCAGATGGTTATAACAGTCACACAGCAGGAAGAATTCTTCTTCAAATAAATCTCTTAAAGTTATATTTACAGATGGAAGATTTTCAAGGGAAAAAGAGAGAATAAATTTCCCTCTTTCCTGTGCTTTCAAATTATGTATAGCCTTGAGTTGGAGTTATCGAATTCCTTTTTTTAATAATACAAAAAAAATACAGTGCTAGAAGGTATACAAAGAAAACGAACAGTATACTCCTTGTGAGAAGATATAAAAATATATTTGTAGATGACCCCTGTATCTGTTTGCCTAACTTATTCTTGACAATCTTTGAAGAGTGAGTTTTTACAAGCTCCCTAGGTACTCTGTTGTCGTTTTTAAGTCCTCGTTAAGAAAATCTTTTTTTTGCTTTGTCTTTCTTTAATATCTAACCTTGCTCTTGGTAAAAGTAAAATATCTTGTCTCATCTCAATGCACAAGAACATTTTATAATTTTTCCCTTTTGGCAGTTTATTTTTAGAAAAAGTTGCCACCTTTTCACTCCATTATTTTCTGCATTTTTTGCTACTTTCCTCCTTTTGTATCTCCTTCCCAACAAGGTACTTTCCATCAATGATTCCTCATGAATGTGGTTTTCTAAACTTCTGGTGATTCTTTTGTTTCTCCTTTGGACTCAGCTATTTACTGGGATCTCTTTACAATGTAGAGTTGAAATTACATATAATATTGCAGATAAATATATAGGAACAGCATATAAATATTTCACTATTAAATTTTATATTTAATATGACTATGTTAAAATAAGATTACTTATTTTATTTTGCCTTGACTTCACATTCTTGACTCTTTCAATCTGAGGCTTACTAGCATCCAGAAATGTAAAGTCTTTTGGCCACCATGTTTTTGTTATTTATTAATTTTCTTATCAGATTGCATACTTTTTCTTTTGTCTCTTTGATTTAATTTTTGTCACTTTCTTGAGTTCAGATCTTATCCCTGAACAGTTCTTTCCATTTCTTCCATTTTTTTTGTCATCATTTGTCAACATTGAATCTTCTCTCGTGTTTTTATGAAAAGTATTTAGTGAAAGTATTTTAGAGAAATAAGCCTTGTTCCGACTGTATAAGTCTAACTCCTTAATTTAATTTAAATATAAATATACAGTGTCATATCCTTCTAGAAGTTTATTTTCTGAGCAGACAAGGTGAAGGTAGAGACAAGAGAGTCTAAATAGCATATATTAGCAGAGATTGTGCTCACATAGAGAGAAAAGCTCTTTGAACAACTTGGTAAACGAGAATCAGATAGCCTAATAAGTTACATAGACAACTAAAACACTAAAATACTATACCTGATTACATCATGCACACCAGACAGACGTACTCATGATAAATACTTAGCAGTGGAACTCAAGAAAGGATTTTCTCCCCAGAAGAAGAAATAGCACAGTCAGGGTCTATGGGTAGGTCTTTGAGTCATTCTATCAATTTCAGAGTCATTAATTCAAACTCTTTAAAATAATTTGTTGATTCCTTGAATTAGCACCTCAGATTTCAAATTACACATATATTTAGTTGCTAAAAAAAAAAAAAAAGGAGAATGAAAAATTAATTATGTTTAAAGAATACCAGCAAAATTTTGTTCTCTGTCCTTCCTGTTCATCTTCTTTTAATTTATTCATTTATCTTTCACCTCAATAAATATATTACTAATCACCCTGAAAATGTAGAAATATAATAACGTTACAGCTTAATCATAGGAATAAGGCTAATTTAGTGCTTTCATGAGAATAATATGAAGGAAGCAAAAATACTGTTGGTTGGTTTGTTTTTTTTTTTTTTTTTAAAAAAAAAACACTTCTAAAAGGGCATAGTTGTTTTTTCAGCAATAAAATAAGAAACCAAATACTGATTTAATTTATTATGTCAAATACTGGAAATCACTTTATTGAAGTTTGTGAACTTAAGTTCCATTGGTCTAATAGGAACTAATATTGGATTTTTAATTTCATTTTTGCTGTCATTTCATATGAATTAAAAGTGAAACTTGATCCTGATCTAATGTAACTATTTTTTATGAAGTTTTCAGGATGAAAATGTGTTTATATTTTATCTTCTTTTTTTGAAGCTATATAGGAGGGGGAGAAACCCTACTGTTACCCATAATAAGCAAACTATTATTGATGGTGAGGTATTTACTCTCTTTCTAATTAGCATACTATTTTTGATAATCAATGTGATCAAATATGTAAGCCCATGACTGAAATTAAGACCTGAATATAACAAATTGTATCAATGGATTAAGTACTTTTTCATGTAGATATTTTGTGAGTGGCTGCACAGAATAATTCATAAATAAATGTTCTGATATTACTACAAAATCCTATAAAATATATGCGTATTGCATCCCATAACTAAATAGGGTCTTACTCTCTGTTGTTTTGTTTCTCCTTTGTTAAGTTTCACAAAGCTATTTGAAAACTGCCAAAAGCATAATGGTAATGCAAGACACCCATTTGATGCAACCATGAGTAAGTGGTTCAGGAGATGATCAGGAGACAGTATCATACAGGATTTTCTTGCACGTGTGTAGTCGTTTATTGCTCAAAGACCTCACTGATAAACTGTTATCTAACAAAGTAATATGACAAGACATTGTAGTGCTTTGCAACCTTTGACAGATCTCAGCAAAAACTCTTAGCTAAGCACTATAGAACAATTCTCAGTGAAGCTTGCAACATAATCCAAGTATGCAATAGATAGCACCAATGGATATTGATTGGACAAGTTTGACTTTTTAAAAAATCATTAAGTTTTGCTTATTGAGCAAGTTCTGAGGAGTAAGATTCAGTCTTGTTATGTATTCAAAACTAATGACTCTTGAACATAAACAGCCTTAACTCAGAGACGGAGCTCCATGCAGCTGTATAGACAAAAAAACCTAGTGCTATGGGAGAAGTACAACAGTTTCTGTCTTGGCACCCAGCTGTCAGATTGGGACTTTGGTCCACTATAGGTCCATTGGTCCCACAGACATGTCATGGATATTCCAGGGTATCTCACATGTTCCTGAGGGTCTATGTTTAGGCCACTGAAGACCTAGAAGAGAAATCGTATGTATAATTACTGGATGGGATCCCCTGGGAAACTGTCCTTAAGGGCATAGGAGCAGAACAGAGCTGGCAGCTCTTTAAGGACACCCTTCTGAGAGCGCAAGAGCTGTCCATCCCCCAGCAGAAGAAATCGAGCAAAAGAGGCAGGTGACCGGCATGGCTGAGCAAGGACCTGCAGCTCAAACAGAAGAAAAAGAGGAAAATGTACAGGAAGTGGAAGCAGGGTTGTTGATGGCAACACTAAAATAAGAGTTATTATTATCTGAAGTTAATTCTTTTTTTCTGTTTTTTTCTTCAAGTAGTTACTTAAATTGCTTCGGAGCCGACCCAGCTCTGATAGACAAACTGGTTAAGAGGTACAGGGCGGTTTTTCAGGAGATTCCTTCGATAGGAAAACCCCGAGTCAGCGGCGTAACCTGACTCCCGCCGCCAGCTCTCCTGCGAGAGGCTGACATGGCACGGGAGTTGAGTCCTACCTATCTATTGGCAGTCTGTGACCGCTGTTTTTGTGGTAATCTCCACCAGGCAGAGAGCTTGCCCCAAAAAGACTGTTGGGACCCAAACAGAGGGCCTGTTCCGAACTGTGGATACACAGGACTCTGGCTGCAGTGAGTGCCAGAGCCTGC
>NW_010131366.1:0-7934 GCF_000699245.1 Pterocles gutturalis
CTTGATGAACCTTGAGGTCTTTTCCAACCATAAGGATTCTATGATCTAAATTGAAAGTATTACCCTGAGTCATTTTCCACTTGGAATTTTGGTTCATGGTCATTTTTTTTTTAATTTCATCTTTTTGTCCCCTTCCATGGTTGTGAAAAATAAAGCTTAAACTCAGTGATCACAGGAAAAACATGTTTCTTTCAGTTCCTTGAAAACATCTGTCTTTATATTTTTAAAAAGGATTTATTTGAAAATATAAGTTTGGGAGAGGGTTTGTTGCTATGTATTGTAAAATTATTTCTTGAAAACAAAGCTGTGGAGGCTTTGTGTCTTTGAAAATCACGTTGCATTTTGTGTGTTTAAAAATGAATTGAAGTCTTTGCCAGTCAGATTTGAAAATTGCGTGCATACAGTTTTAATGGGAAACCTTTCTGCTGCAAAAAAACCCCGAGCACATATAAAAGCGTATAAAGTGCAGTAGATATTTAGTGAAACCTTACTATATTCCATCCATACACACTTTCTGCTCATGAGTTTGTCACAGATGAATTAAAAAAAGCCTTTGTCAAAAATATCACCAGCATGTAAGGCTGTAATCAACTTTTGACCATGCTCAGGGAGGACAGAAGTGCTACCTGGTTATTTATGGCATTATCCTGTATTAGACTTCCACCAATAACACACACAATATGGTAGAGGGACTCAGGAACCCATCTGCAATATTAGAGAAAGGGTGTCCTGGTACCATTATAGAAGTTTTTGAATTTGGCCTGGTTTTGTTTGTCATACTACCTGTTGCCCTAGGTGTTTTGTTTACATATTAATCTATTATTAAATATTAATCCAGAGCAAAATTGCAAACTTGAACACACATTTGATCAGTGACTCTGTAAATACTGCCACTTAATCATATGTGAACGAGTGTTCAGCATTTAACAGTTCAACTGTCAGCTTCATCTCCGTGTTTACTTGCTTTCTTCCCTCTGTGTTTTCTAAAGACATGGTTTTGTTAAATTACATGATGACAGTCTCCTTTTTAAAAGGTCTTGCCTGGCCTTGATGTACAATCTTAGATATTTCGACCTACTGTCACCAGACCTTGGACAAGATTTCAGTCACTGTCAGTGGCATAACTCTGTAATGTCAGATCTGAATTAATCCCTTTAAGAAAATATTCGCTGGCTTTATAGGAGCATTTAAATGTCTGTCCTTGTAAACTGAAGATTATGTGGTTTTCTAACCCCAAGAATCCCAGAATAACACTATTTCCTGAAAGACAGGAAGAAACCTTGTTCCTTAGAAGAGATGGCCAAGAATGACTGACCTGTGAGTAAGTAGAGAAGAAATGGTTTCAGGAATTTCAAGAGGCTAAGGGAATTTAGTTCATAAAGAAAAAGTCTTGCTAAGGAAAATTGACATTTCTTGGACCTCTTCCTTTCTGACCTCTAGTGGGTAGCAGATAGAAAGACTACTGAGCAAGATGCAAGGTTAGGCAGCTGCCTGAAAAAAGGCTGTGTGGGTAAACTAGAGCAGGCATTTCTCTGCTAGCACAAAGTTGGGCAGAAATAACAGTCACTTCTCTCCTGCTAAGAAACACAAGTGAGGATCCACAGAAAATGAAGCTAATAAAGAGCTCTGAAGTGTGGTAGGACTATACCTGGAAAAAGAAGCCAATGCAGGTATTTGGTTGGGCCATCTGCTCTTGGACAAATAAAAAGAGTTCATCAGAAACCAGGACTGGAAAACTGTTTGGCAAATGCCATTTCACATAAGTTTCTGGCTCCCCTAAGTTTGCTAAACACAAAGATTCTTAGGGAAAATTAGGTCATACACTTTTCCAAGGTAGAAATCTAGTGCTTGTTTTGTCTAAATTACTTTAGACTGTGAATATTAATATTAAAAAAAAAAAAGTTTAAACAGTGCCAACTATTACTTGACCATTCTGCCAAATAGTAGGTTTGGCATGTGAACAAAATGTGATTAATCAATATAATTTCTTGACATGAGCATTAAATGGATTTGCATATCTCACAAAAGATCTGGCAAAAAATCTCTTTGCAATACAGGGTTACCTTGAGTGAAAAAAGAAGGCCAAGACTGCAGAGTTAGGGGAATGCATAGGACACTAGAGAGTAAGGAAAACTTACTGAAATTCATGATGTCCCCTGTTTGAAAATGAAAATGTTTGATTTGTTAATATAAGTTAGGCATAAGTGGAAAAAATGCAGTTATTGCAACCCAAGTATTGGAAAATATGTGTAATAGTTTCTGGTATTAATATAGCTCACCATTCATTTCTTGATGTATTCTCTACTTGGGAGAGGTTCGTTTCCTTCCATCTGCGAAGCAATGAGGAAGAACCTCTGTAGGGCTCTACTTGCTTACCGAAGAGTGAAAAGTGAAAGAGTAAGAGCAAAGGAGGGTTTTCATACCACCATTCCCTGCCTTCACCTCAAGCAACCAGGCAGTGTAGCTCACACTGTAAGGGAAAGTAATCTGTGAGAAGCTTTCCTTCAGACACACTGAGTTCCTTCGTTGCCGTTTACCACATTGTTTGTTGTCCCTAGCTGTTAACACCTGCCTGCCACCTTAAAAGGCTAGAAAAGAGAACCTATGATGAGAATTAGCTAATAGGACCATACCTGAGCAGTGTGTTATTTCTGCTTCTGAAAATGGAGTATATGGTAAAGTGGCTGATGAGTCTGGTGGTCACAAAGCTTAATGGGGGCAGTAGGGGTCCGAGGAGATTTGGAGTGAATGTGGAAAGCGGAAGGGAGGGGGCACCCTTGTCATTCCTTTAGCTTTATAGTAGTGCTTCTTGAACTGACTTTTATGTTTTGGTTTTTAAGTTTTCATGTTCTTCAGTTTTGTCCCAAGGGATTTAGTAGTTTTTGTTCGTAGTTTTCTTGTTTGAAATCCTTCACTTAGTCTGCCTCATATGTTTCTCTGTCATAAACTTCTCCTATGAAGAGAATAAAAGCTTTTTACACTGTATTACCTCACATTGCAAGAAGCACAGAGGTGACCAACTCCCACCATTTCCTGCTTTTTGTCCTACATCCTGCCAACACCTCCTGATGCAGTAGGAGCAAACCTCTGATTATTCCACCTCTGTGGTCAAATCAATAACAAATGGTTCACTAAAGGTGTATGTGAAGTTTGAATAATCTCTACCTCTGCAGTGAGTCATATCCTCTGATCTCAGGAGCAAGGAGGCAAATGCATGGTTTTCTTTCTCTAAAGGGACACTTTCATTTTGCTGCTTGCTAATTGGGATGATCTTCATGATAAAGTTGGGTTTTTTCAGCTTTTACTGTATCAATTATATCCCCTTTGGAAAATTGAAAATATTAAGAGCCTGTCACATTGAGAGAGACTAACATTTTCTCTCTAGCATGACTGAGGCCTGTATAGGGTATCTTTCTCCAGTAGTATCCCTCAGCAAATCTGCCAGTTCAGATCTGATACTCCTGAGTGGATTGTGCAACACATTGGAGCACACGTGTCTTGCTCAGAATAGTGTAGAAGGTACGGTTGTTACTCTTGTGGGCATAAGGTGCTTGTTGTGGTTTCTTATTTCACTGTTGGCAATCCTCGTAAATTGGAAGAAATCTCAAAGTAAATGAAAGGTCTGTTTTTCTCTGGTGATGTATGAGAAACTAGCTCATGGTAGTCTTTGCCCTGGCATTACTTAGTGTGTGTCAATATTTCTGGAAAAAAGATGACAATATAGAGAGGTCAAATATGCTGAAAGGGGAGAATAACTGTACTTCAAAAGCAGCCATAAGGAGACATGAGGAACTCACATTGCTATTAGTACATCTCCAAGAATCACTGCATGATGTTCTAATGCATGAGATATGATCCAGCCGGGTAGTGTCCTTCTTCTAGTCACTGATTCTGATTCTTCCTACTCGCTTTTTTCTAATGTCTCTGGTACTCACTGCCTTTTCTGTGGTCAAAGGTAAACCAGCAGCTTTGTATTGTAGTGCTATATATATGACAGCTTAAAACATTACAGAAGATAAAGGTTCTAATTCTCAGCTTTACAAGGAGAAACAGATGAAGGCTGGGGAAAAAAAAGGAGGATTGCAAAAAGGAGAAAGAAATTACAGAGAATTGATGTGTTAGAATTTAGAGGCTATCTTGCAAGTATCATCTAAAGCACAGTTTCTCTTGGTAAACAGATACAGGAGAGAAAAGAGCTGCAGGAATTTAAGATGTGAAAGACACATGTATTTAACATCTATGTAAATGCTACTGCATAAGGAATCTGATTAATTAATACTAATTATAAAAATTGATTTCTGTTTTTCATCAATTAATTAACAAGCGTATAAATAATATTTTTATTTTGAGATAAACAGTTAATTAATATTGACATGATAACCTCTCTCTCCAAACTTAAGTTGTAAAATTAATACGTACTGCAAAACCATGATTTTCACTAAAGTCTTAATTTATTTCACCCTTTTATGGAATAATAGTTAATTAACTAGTCTATAAAATTCCCCTATAAGTCTACAAAAGTTAAAAATTGAATATTTTATAAATTTATAGAGAGAAATCAGGAAATTATACCTTCCACTGAGTTCTAAAAAAACCTACCAAGCCCTATTTAAATGTCTTTGTTTCATAGATGACGTTTCTATAACATCACATCCAATTAAAGAGAGCTGAGTTACAAAGAAACAAACAATAAAACTACAGAAGAACAGTCTAATTGGGTTATAAATTTGCTTAAAGGCTGGTTCGCCTCCCCTTCTCCTGTCCCCATCATTAAACTGGAAGCTGCGTTTTAAAAAAAAACATGTACTTCCTTTCATAGTAATGTGTATATACAAAGAATCAACAAAGCCGAAACTATTCAATTCAGCTTCATCTGTTTCTTCATGTGGATGTTAATAGATACATTATCTTAATGGCTCACCTAATCAACGTAACATGAATTTCTGATTTTGCCTGATGGCAATCCATTCACGTCTTTTGTGAAACAATTATACTGAGGATGTCAGGGCAACAATATCTTTAATTTGAATTGCATATATATGGCTTAAGAACATAAAGCAAAATTGCAGTGTGTTATAGTGAGAGCTGTAAAATATAACAATCTTACTAAAGCAACCCCCTATCTTCAAGTAAACTGCCCCAAAGTGTTACAAAACATATGGGAAATAGTGCTGCTTTACCTTCATTAGAAAACCTACCTCCAATTTTGCATTTACAATAGGAAGGTTTGGTGAGTTGGGGAGTCTCTTTCTGCCTCTCTTTTGGTGCATGTACTCACAAAGTCTGAAGTTTTGACTTAGGAAGTATTTTCTGCTGTCTGGATTTCTGTGAGAATGTCATAAATTTAGGTTTTTCTGTAGAAACAAGAAAGCCGTGGCTGGTGGCTTTCATCAGCAGATCTGACAGTGTTTTATGAAGGACATTAGAGCTGTTTTTCCCAAAGTAAAGCACAGAGAAGAGGAGGTCACCAAGGAGGCCAGAGGCAGAAATAAAATTGAATTGAGGGTCCTAGTTCTTTATACTGCTTTTTGTTCGCTTGAGAACTCAGAAACCAGGGGATAAGACCCTGCACTTGGATTTCTACTCACTCCCTTTAGCTGCGTTGATTGACCACAGTAACAGGCTTTACAAACACCCTGTGTTGTGGAGCTGGCCCTTTTGTTACCTGGAATGGTGGATATTTTATGTTGCAGACGTGGTGAGGCAGCTTTGTGAGAACAGGAATAAGAGATTGGAGAAGAAATATTATCTTCTGTTAGACAAGTGGATATTAGTGGAGCAAAAAACCAGACTTCTTTACGTCTGAAACACAAGCAGCCAGTGTGAGGTGAAATCTAACTTTTCTGTCACTACCCAGATTTATTGCCTTGTAGAATAGCTCCAAGATACAATCCTCAGTGGCTGATTTTAGCTAGAGCTAGGTTGAGCAGGTAGCAAACATAACTACCTTTCCCTCAATATTCATACTCTAGCTGCCCCTCCCCTCCTGCAATGTGGAGCTCTCCTGGGGGCACTGGGGCAGGGGATGAAGGACTGCCGGGTGCCATGACCAGGCAGCAGTACTGCCCGTCACAGGCGTTGACAACAGGTACTTGAAAGTGCTTTCAGGCCCTGCAGCTTCTCGGGTTTTATTTCATAGTTACCCTTTGCAGGAGACAAACTCACCTGCAGTGCAGGATGCACCGGCTAGATGCTGTGTGTGCACACACTCCTTGTGAGTTCAAAGAGAAGCTGTAACAGGGCAGGGAGAAGAAACTGGTGTTTCTGTCTTGCACCTCTGTGTTTATGGCTTCTTCTGCAGGGTGCACAGGCTATGCGTGACATAGTTTAGCATGTGAGATTCTTCTGTCTCTAAAATAGTACACCAAAGTGCCTAAATACGGGCCTTCTGCACCATTTTAAATGGCCTAGTGTATCTGTCCTGACCAACAGCTGTTTTTCCAAAGGGCACAGGTACGTATACAGTTACCTGTATGATGACTGCGAGCCCTTTGTGGAAGTCTTGAAGGCTTTATGATGTTTTCAATGTCATTCAGCATCCATAGACACCAGAATTGTCCTTTGTCTGTATTGCTGAGGCACCATTTGCTTATTTGGATTTTATCTTCCTGTACCAACTGTAATGATTTTTCAGGAAAGCCAAACAATTCAGTTCAAACATGTGAATCCACTTCGGTGAGGCTCCTTGTAACAGTGTTGAACCAGTGCTCTTAAGCAATCACTCCCCCACTGGGTGCAACTCAGGTGAGAATGAAATGGTTTTGTGGGTGATTGTGGAAGTCTATCCTAACTGAACTAAAGCAGAGACTGTTTCTGGTTTCACAGACTATGGTTATGAAGCTTTAAGTGTAATGAAATTCTGTGTTTCTAAAACAAAATATCTAAGAAGGTCAGCCAATTTCCCTTTATATTGCTTTCTTATTTTTGTAGACATGAGTACTGAAAAAAATTGTAGCCAAATTTGATTGTAGAGCTTACCTGAGGGTTGTTTGACTTATGTAAGTTATTTGCTCCTTCTTAATTGTTCTCTGTGCTTGGTTACTTAATTTACATGTCAATAAATTTATTGGCGGCAGAAAGCTATCCAACAGAAGAGTAATCACTGGCAAGTGTTGCCTGGCTCACAGTGGGTTTTAAATAACGCATACACCTGACTGTGCGTAAGTAGCCTTGTTACATGTAAATCAGCATCGTGGCAGGAGAAATGATCATTCTCCAAATGTTTGTGGAAACAAAAAGGAATTTCCAATTTGGAAATGGAAAATACTGCACTTCTGCAGTGACTGCCTGACACTAGCCACTTGGAATGTTTTTTACTGGTCCTGGATAGCTGCTGTTTTTTCACTGTTTGGGCTGCCTATGCCTTTTTGGTTCGATTTTTGTTTTTTTCCTTTTCATGGGCTCTCTTGAATCATTTTATTACCT
This sequence comes from Pterocles gutturalis, assembly GCF_000699245.1. Classification (NCBI taxonomy): domain Eukaryota; kingdom Metazoa; phylum Chordata; class Aves; order Pterocliformes; family Pteroclidae; genus Pterocles; species Pterocles gutturalis. The sequence continues at coordinate 7,426 of NW_010131366.1, forward strand.
TTTTCATATTATGCTTCTGACTGTCTGGTTGTCTCTCAGCTATCTTATTTCAATTTTGAAGGTACCCTTTTATTATTTAAAGGGTATTGTAGGAGTTTTATATCTAAGCAGGGCCACTGCAGTGCACTGTATTTGCATGTAACCATCCATTCTGTCTTATACAATATCCTAGCATAAATTTTATTTCAGTAGACTTACTCCTGATTTATACTGGTATAATAGAGAAGCGAACATGCAATTCTAATATGTCAGGGTGTAAACCCTCCAAACAAATATCTGGTCTAGGAAAAAAAGGTTGGAATTTTTGGAGGAGTTTGAATTGGTTTGTTTATTTTCTTGCTGAGATTCAGTAGGGTTTGTGCATCAAAAGCTGTCCTGCATTCTTTGAAAGTTCATATATGGATATTCAAGGTCCACAGAGAGCAGGCAGCTCAGGGGTGCTACCCACAACACGCTGCAGCAGCAGAGGAGGCGGCAGAGGCAGTGGGACACTGAAGTTCTGCCGGGTC
>NW_010131367.1:0-290 GCF_000699245.1 Pterocles gutturalis
AAAAATTAAAAATTAAAAAAAAAATTTTTTTTTAAATCCCCTAGGGATTACAGCCATGCTGGCTATTTCCATATGGGCTTTTGGACTGAAACTGAGGTTTCTTTTTTTTTTTCTTAAAAAAAAATCCATTGTTTGCATTTTCTGACTAACCGTGAGCTGTCTCCTGCACCAGAACACAGCTCCTGCACCAGGGATTTAGCAAACACCTCCCAGACAATACCCATCAGATACCAAACGTGCTGCTTGGATCGCTCCAAGGATGAGGAGGTCAGCGCAGACCCGGGGCGGTG
>NW_010131367.1:348-1495 GCF_000699245.1 Pterocles gutturalis
TGTTTTCCACGCGTCGGACGAGCGGAGGATAACGGCGGGACTGAAATACGGGCGAGGTGTGCCCAAAGCCAGGCTGACCTCCCCGCCTGCGCTGCGGGTGCAGGAGCACGAGGGATGGGTGACGATGGGTAAAACCTTCTCAAAAAGGACCAAGAGGAGAAGAGATGAAGGTCAGGGACCTGTGAAGCAAATCGAGAGCCTTCTCCCGGTCCCTGGCATGGGCAGACGGTGGGGAGCCATCCCTCCCCTGCTCCCTCCGGCACAGGGGACCAGGGACAGGAATTGCTGCCGCATCCCAGCATCTTCCACCGGAGCAGGGATACCAGCTGCTGCCGGGGGAAAGCACCTGCTGGGAAAAGCAGCGCGTAGGTCCCGAGCGAAGAAATGTGTCGTGCTGCCAGGCAGAGCTGTGACAAAGAGCCGAGTTAGGAGGGAAGAGTGGGAAGGCGAGGAAATTACACAAATTGTATGAGTCATTAGATCAATAGATGACAAGACCTCTTAGAGCCAGCAGTCCTGGCCAGCAGAAGGTCATTCACTCCCAGCTCGCTGCCCGGGCACGTCTGGACTTTCTTTGCTCCAATTTGGGGATGATGAGGCAGCCCCACGCTCCCCTGAAACCGGGAGCCCGACCCCAATGCTTCCTTTCCTCTCTCCGCTCACTGCCAGCGCCCCGGCTGCTAAACAGCACAAGGACTTCATTATCTCCTAACCACAGCTTCCTGCACGCCAACTCCTCCAGTCCCGACATTATCCATCTCCTGCGACTGTCCCCAGCCTGTGCCCAACAATCCCCATGCCATCGCTTCCCGTTGCCACCCCAGCATCCATCACAGCCATCTCTCTCCCTTTGAATATCTATTTTTGGAATTATTCCCCCCCCCTCTAGACGTACCTTCTTCTGCTTTCCCCAAAAACGAGGGGCACAGCTCTGGCTGGGCTGAAGCACAGCAGCTCAGCGGACTTAGAACCAGAGAATTGTAGAATGGTTGGGGTTGGAAGGGACCTTCAAGATCCATCCACTTCACTTCCACCACCTCCCACTAGCACAGGTTGCTCCAAGCCTCATCCAGCCTGGCCTTGAACCCCTCCAGGACTTCATTGGAAGTCCAACCTGATGGCCTTTTATGATGATGTTACCAGGTGG
>NW_010131368.1:0-6992 GCF_000699245.1 Pterocles gutturalis
GCCAGCATCAGCGGAGATGGTTGGGACCAGAGCACTGCCAGCTGCTCATTTGGAAGGACCTCAGAGCATCCCTTGAGCTGGAGTGCCCCAGCCTCTGCATGGTCCCCATTCCCGCGGTTCCCCAGGGAATATTCGCGATGCCCTAAGGAAACGGGGGGCAAAACAGCAATGCTGAGGTCTCCCCAGTGCTGCACCCGAGGCGTGTGGCACATCCATGCCTCTCTGCCTGAAGCAACACCCGCTTTTTCGGAAACATTTAATATACTGAGCTGCTGGACTGATGGATGCCTGAACTCCCCAGCAGCTGCATTACCCACGGGAATAGCTGTCAGCCCGTTGGGGTACCCCAGTTTCCAAGGGCTGCTGGCGCAGGGGTGTTTGCAGGGCTCTCGGTTCAACTTGTTGGCACTTTGCTGCTGTGGTCCCTGCCCCGTGTTGCCCCGTTTCTGCCCCTGTGCCAGCCGAGACAGACCCCTGAGGGATGCTCCGAGAAACTTTCCCATTTCCCAGGGGTTGTTCTTCCCTTGGGCCGGCTCCAGAACCCATCAGCAGCCCTGGAAGCTGTTTTCAGATGGCTCCGTCTGAGAAAAGAAAGTGTTGAAATACCACAGGAAATACTGTTTTTCCGAGATATCTGCCTTGGCCAGAGATGGGAAAAAACCCCTCGATTTTGGATGAAAGGGCAGTTTTCTCATCAGAAGCTTCAGCTCTCCAGTTTCACCCAGGAACCGGCCAGAGTTTGGGCACAAAAAGGGCACAAGTGGCCCCGAGAGAGTGGCTTGGAGTGGCCGCGGTGCCACCGTGCCCATCACTGTCACCCTCCTGGGGCATGGGCTGAAGATGAGCTGAGCCTCCTTCTGCCAGCTGAAACCTTGGCTTGGCTGACCGTGTGCTGGCTGCAGCAACCTCGGCGGGTCCCCAGGGGCACGAAGAGGCAGATTTTGGCTACTGGGGACCCAGCACGCCCTGGAGCCTCGGGGGGGAATGTGCACGGTCCTGGTGGACATGACAGCCAGCTCGGGGTGCACAGGGGACCCCCACGCTTGTTCCCTGCAGCCAGGCCAGGGCTTGGTTTTGCAAACCTGACTGTGATTCTGGGGTTTGGCTTTTGTTTGTTTTTTTTTGGTTTGGGGTGTTTGTTTTTTTTTTTTGCACAAGCACTGATATCATGGGGCATGCCTGGCTTGGAGGCAGATTTCCTGACTTTGGCCTCATTTCTGGCTTGGGGTCCTTTTCTTTTGCTGACGACAAACATCCGTTTGAACCCACTGCAAGTCCATTATCGCCGGCTTAGCTGGGCTCCCGTCGGGATCGGCTGTGCAAATACCCCGGCAGCGGGGGAAGCAGCTCTGTGCTGCAGATCATCCCATCGTCGCAGCGGGTGCTCATCTCCTGCCCGGTGGATTCCCAGGTTTGCTGCGGTGGGGAGCGTTATCCCCCTTGCACAGGGCACCCCAAATGGCTCCGTGTTCTGTTCTACTGCAGAGAAATGTATGTCATGTTATGCAATGTGCGTGCATAGGTGCAATAGAAGTATTTATATCCATTGCATAATAGATGCACAACGATAGACTTTACGGTGCCAGGGCAGTCGCTGAGTGGTCTGCGGTGGCTTGCTGGATGACAGGGTTGGTGTGGGACCATAAAGCCACTTGCTGGTGGGCTGCCTGGTGGGGTGAGGTTTGGGATGGTCGGGCTGGGGCAGTCGCGTGGGGTGGGCTCGCTGGAGGGGCTGGCTGTGTTGTCCCAGGTCCAGCGGATTCGGGATGTCTGTCTGGTGGTTGGGGTTCTGCTGAAGCTGTGTACCCCATTGCCCTCTGCTCCCCACCCACCCTCTCCGGGTTCCCCCTTGGGGTGATGATGGGGATTTCCATGGCAACCTCCCCATCACTCCCTTTGTCCCTTGTTGAAGCAGCACCCTTCCCAAAACCTGTTTCAGTTATACCTGCAGCTCCTCCCTGAGCATCCCAGGGGCTGAGAGAGAGGCATGCAAGGGGTCTTTCCTATAGCACCCTACTCGTGGTGGCTCCTATAGCACCCTGGCACTGGATTCCCTCCTATAAAGCACCCAAACCGGGGAGCTGCAGCGGGATGGGAGCAGATGGGTGCCTGTTGGTGCCCGGTGTGGGGCAGGGACTGCTCCCCTCTGCTCTTGGTCCATTAGCAGCCGGCAGCGGGGTTTGCAAACAGGACTAGGTCAGCTCCAGCGCTGCTCGGGGAGGAAGAGGTCGGAGGGTGAGGCAGGCAGCGCAGGCAGGGACCTGCGGCAGCGACCGCCCTGCCCACCGCCCCGGAGCTGTGCAGAATACCTGGCGAGGGGGCCGAGGCCTCCCCCTTGGAGAAGGAGGCAAAAATAATAATTTCCAAGCCAAGAAACTGGGAGCTGCTGGGAGTGTATTTATCACGGGGAAGAAAAAGGCTCTGTTCCCTGCCTCTCCGCAGCGGCTGTTTATCACACACACAAGGGTATGGAGAAAATGTTCCATTTGTTGGGTACAGCCGTCAACCCACACAGCGTATAAATTAAGGGCTTTTACATGCAGGGTTCCCGAAATAAAACACACACACACACACAAAAGAGAGAGGAGTTTTGTATCGGCCCCGGCGCTCTGCCTCTCCCTGGCTTGTCCCCGCGCCCCGGCCGGCGCTGGCTCCCGTTCAGGAATTCCACATTATCTCCGACCGTTTCCAGCTTCCTCAGCAGGGAACAGCTCTGCTTCTGTCTTCCTGCAGCCACATCTGGAAAGTGTTACACCAGGGTGTCAGCCGTCAGAGCCGGGCATGGCCCCCCCCCCCCCGGCATGCTCGCTCCCCCCGCCCTGCCTGCCTGCCCACCGCCACGCTCAGGCTTTCCAACTGCCTTCCTTCCAGGGCTGAGTTTTATCTGCCTGCCCTTCTCGGGGAGGTTTGGAGGAGCTTTCCTAGCTGCCATGCGGATGGCAGGCAGAGGTGGCTCTGGGGATGCCCATGGGTTGGTCTCTGCAGGCAGGGATGCTCTGCTGCGGTCCTCGGCTCTGCTGCGGTCCTCGGCTCTGCTGCCTGCTGGGAGAGATGCGATGGAAATCCTCCTCTTTGCAGGCTTGACGGGGATTCCCCGCTGGCTCAGGGGAGTTTTCAGCTCCTGGCCCTGTTTCTGGGCTGGGAAAACCTGCTGCATCCCTGGGCTGCAGCACCGTAGGGATGTGATGTCTGCTAAATGCTGGGGGTTCAAGAGGGGAGCTCCGGGGGGTTAAAGATGGGAGCTCTGGGGGCTGGAACCTGTGTGCTTCGCCCATGCTGCTGGGAGTGGTTTGGAGAGGTGCTCCCTGCACTGAGAGCCAGGGCTGTGCTTGCGTGTAGTGACTGTGGGTTTATCTCACGTGGGTTTATCTTCCTACGTAAGGGGGTACCTGGGGCATAAAGGCATTTATTTGGCTGCCTGCATCTCAGGAGAAATCCCCACTGCATGTGGGGGACACACGGAGATGCTCAGAAGGATGATCTCAGCAGGGGAGATGAAAATGCAAAGAGCTCCCTGCAGCACCCCCGTATTTTTGGGGTCCCTCCGTGGTGCAGCATGTTCGTGGTGTTACCCCGGTCCCTCGCTGCGGGCGTGATGGGTGACACTGCGCAGAGGGACAGAGCTTGGCAGAAAGCAGGTGGTTTGGGGACTGATGTGAACTTCAGAGCAAAGGATGTGGAGAAAGCTGGGGTCTTGTTTTTGAAACGGGGGCAATGACAGTGACCTGGAAGCAGCTTGCGTGCCTTAATGGTCAGCGTGTGCGATGCACATGAGGGTCTTCAGCAGGGAGGGGTGGTGGAAGTGGTTAAATGTGCCCTAACTGGGCATCAGTGGGAATCCGAGAGGGTTCCCTGCAGTTGACTTTTGGCTTTTTTCTTTTTTCTTTTTTTTTTTTTTTCTCGCTTTTAAACTGACAGGCCTACCATTATGGGATTTTAAAATTAAAGAAAAAAAAAAAGAAAAGAAAAAGAAAACAGGCCTTGGTTTTATAGACCCTACAGATGCATCCGGCACCAAACTGATCCCAGATGCAGCTCCACTGTCAATAGTGTTACACGGGGGATCAATCCCCTTCATTGTTTTATGTGGCCTCTACAGCATCATCAGCTAATTAAAGCTAATGGGTCCCAGAACAGCACTGACAGCATCTGATCCTATCAGCCCAGCGCAGCCGTTTGAGCTTGCCGGGCCGCTCCGGAGCCAGATCCTGTGCTCCAGACCCTGGCGAAAGCCTGTATTGACTTGGGGGATCAGGCTGCAGATCAATGGGAGCTGTTGTTAAACAAACATTGCCGGATTAATGTCAGCTCCGCAGGGGGAGGAGGTCGATGGCTGCTAATTCGAAAGAGGTGGGAGGGAGGGAGGAAGGGGACACGGTGACAGTGGTGACAAGGGATGGAGGGGGAGAGGCCAGGCTGTTAAAACACTCCCCGTGTCCGCAGCAGCATCTGAAGCATTTCCCAGTCTTGGATTTATCGTCACCCTGGGTGGGAGGCAGTGCTGGAGAGGAGCCCGGCAGCATCCTCAAGGGCATTCCAGGTGCCTAAAAACTCTTTGATTTGTGCCTCGAGGGAGGTGAGGTGGCCTTGGGCTGTCCCCAGAGGGGATGGGGACCCCCATGCCCTTTCTGCACACTGACTTTGGCACGAGCATCTCCCCGCTGTGGCAGCAGCAATAAGCCAGGGAAAGCTCCCTCCCACCACCGCTTTTCATCCATCACCCCCTGCATCCGCTTGCTCTGCGATGCCTCTTAAGCAGGCTGCTCCCGCTGAGGTTAGTGGGAAGATTTGAGGAGTCATTTGAACATCAGGCTCAAAGGAAGCGGCAGAAACGCTCCCGGAGCTGTTACCGGCTGACATCTGGGCGCTGAGCAAAGCTCTGGTGTCAGCGCAGCTGAAAGCAGAGGAGGTGGGAAGCCCCAGACACCTGCAATTTGGTTAATAAATATTTATTTGGAAATGACAAGTATTCTTCTGGATAAAGCCGAGTTAGCAGAAGGAGGATTGCGAGGGAGTGACAGGGTGTGCTGTTTTTGAGGGTTTACCGCCGGGATGTTGAAATAAGCAGCTGATGTACTGAAGGATGTCGAAATCCGCCTTCATTTCCCGGCGCGGGCTGCCTGACGTCAGGGGATGCAGGCACACGTCCCCCCCCTTGGTGAGCGAGTCCCCGGCACGAGGCACCTTCGTCCTGCTGGGGGTCTGCCCCCTCTTAAGGGTAGGATGCGATGGGAAGGGTTAGGAGGTGGGAAGGATGCAGCAACCCTGTGGTCGGAGTCTGGTATGGATGATAAAAAGGCTAAAGTTTAAAAGTTCTCTTAAAAAGGAGAAGCGAAGGGAGGGGAGCTGGCGTGGGATGGGAGGTGTCATGCTGAAGGGTGCTGTCACTTTGCCATGGCTTGGGGCTCTGGTGGATGATTTCATGGTGCTTGGAGCGGGGACAGGGCGGATGCCCCAGGCAATAGCCCCATCCACCCACTCCTCCTGGGGAAATGGGAAAAGCTGCTTCGGTTTCTCCCCTGGTCCCTCTGTGTGATTTGGGAAGGGGAAACTTTCTGTGTTGGGACTTTGAGGACTTTTTGGGGCTTTCTGAATATGAGACCAACATCCAGTGGGGCTTGTCTGGGCATCAGGGTTGCTGTGTGCTGTAAGTAGTGAGAACCAACCCATCACACAGGGGTCTGCTAAATCCTGCTCCACAGGCAGGGACACCTCCCACTAGCCCAGGTTGCCCAAAGCCTCATCCACCCTGGCCTTGAACCCCTCCAGGGATGGGGCATCCACAGCTTCTCTGGGCAACCTGGGCCACTGCCTCACCACCGTCAAACCCGCTCGGTTCCTTGCCAGGGACATACTCCCAGCAGCTGCTCTGCGGCACATCGGGATGCTGCGGCCGGCGTGCTGCTCTTGAGCAGCTCTAGCTTGGGGCGGACACAAGCACCAAGAGTTTTTGGTCTCGGTTTTGCTTGCACAGGGAGGTTTTTTTGCAGAGACCTTCTCTGGGGCTGGTAGCCTTTGTTTAGCAGGTAGCTGGTGTGCAGACACTGGCCTTTTTGAGATGAGGGCTTGATGTGAGCCCTCTGGGATACTCCTGGCTTTGTGGGTCCTTGTGCCCCGTGCTGCCACTTGCTCATCTTCATTGCGGCTGCACGTGGAAATGGGTTCAGTGAAATCAAACCTCAGGAAATGCTTGGCACTGGCATCAGAAGAGGTTTTACCCCACCCCGGAGCAGTGTAGCTCAGCTGGGCCATGTGTGAGCAAGCACGGAGGGGCTGTCAAGGTGCTCCAGTGTCCCCTCTCCTCCCGTGGGGACAGGGGTGGCAGTGGCAGGGCTGGCAGTGGCGGAGAGGGAAGGAGGGAGCCAGCGACCTGGGAGATTAATAATAGAAACGCTGGCATCCGTTTTAGATTAGCCAGAGAAAGCTCGGTACCCATCTCGCCCAGCATGTAACTTTAATGCCGAGATAATGAGCAATGATATTTATTTGTAAAAGATCTGGAGATATCGCTGCCAGGGAGCAGGCAGGAGCTGTCAGAGCCCGCTCCGTCCCTGTGCTGGCTGCTCCCAGCTGTAACCCAAGCGCTCTCCTCCGACCGGCTCGCTTTTCACGCTCCAGCTCCGTTAACCGAGCAGGGCACGTGGTCCCGCTCGGAGCCCTGGCTAAGATTTGCTGAAGCTGCTTGTGATTTGGGCCGTCATGGCGAGGAGATGTCTGTCTTGCAGGATGGGCTAGCGGCATCCCCCAGCATCTCCTGGTCGAGCTGCCAGGATGGGCTTTAAAGCCATTTCCCATCTCAGAGCCATCGCCCCTGTCCCCACTGTCACGGCTGGAGCATCAGGGTGTGCCCAGGGAGGGCTGGCAGGAAGGATGTGGGGTGTGGGGAGGAGGTGACATGGCATCAGCTGAGCCTGCGAGTGGGTGCTGCTGTGCTAGCTGAGATTTTGGGGAGTTTGGGGGCAGACAGCTTTTCCTGGTGGCAGGGCTTGCCT
>NW_010131368.1:7147-7455 GCF_000699245.1 Pterocles gutturalis
TGCCCGCCCCGCCGTGCCCAGCCGTGTGTTGTGTAACCAGACAGAAGACAGGCTTAGGCTGCGCTTGGCAGGTAGGTTTCCCTTCCTTGTTAAGCCATCCCCTGGGTAATTACTGGGTTAGGGCCTGATGAGATAATGCTTCGTTATTTTTGTGCTCTTGGGGGATTAGGAGCAGTGGGATTTCTCAAAGGCTTTATCTCTGCTAAGGTCCTTGGGCTGCCGGGCACGTTTGCAGGTAGGTAAGAGGACTGGGCTCTGCCAGCCCCCCAGCCCTGCTCGCTGTCCCGGGGGGGGGGGGGGACGGGGGC
>NW_010131368.1:7503-8050 GCF_000699245.1 Pterocles gutturalis
CAGAGGCTGGCGGGGCTCTGCCACAAGGGGTTTCCTTTTGATGCTGTTGCAGCCCCATTCATCACAGCGTTCCTGCGGCGGGCTGCGTGCCAGCGGGAGGGAGGAGGTGACACTTCCAGTAAACAGGGAGGTGGGTGGTACGTGCTGAGGCAGGGAGCGGAGGGCGGCCCGGGGGGCTTCTCCCCTGATTTATGGCTGGAGAGAGATATCAGCACGGGTTTTGGAAGCTGTTTACTCACAGTGTCGTCTCCTGGCTGTTACACCGGCTTGGGCTGCTCGTGGGGAAAACGTCACCCCTGCATCTCTCCTGTGACACCACCAGCTCCCGCGCTGCTTGTCCCCTCCCCAGGAGCCCAAGCAGGGACAGTCTCAGGGTGCTGATGGGACTGGCATCCAGCCCTCTTTGGGAGTCCCAGAGATGCTCTTATGAAGGAATTTTGGTTGCTGGAAGCAGGAATAGAGTAAAATGTGGTTAATGAAACCAGCACTGGCTGGGTGGGGGCTCCCCTCCTCCCTTCCACCCCGGTGATGGAGCTGGTGCTGGAGC
>NW_010131369.1:0-248 GCF_000699245.1 Pterocles gutturalis
TGTCCCCAAACCCCGATGATTTCTGGTCCGCAGGGCATACAGTGTCCCCAAACCCCGATGACTTACTGTCCCCAGGACATACGGTGTCCCCAAACCCCGATGATTTCTGGTCCCCAGGGCATACAGAGTCCCCGAAACTGGATGATTTGCTGTCCCCAGGACATACAGTGTCCCTGCACCCCGATGATTTCTGGTCCCCAGGACATACAGTGTCCCCAAACCCGGATGATTTCTGGTCCCCGGGGGGG
>NW_010131369.1:424-1990 GCF_000699245.1 Pterocles gutturalis
TCGCAGCGTCCGGGCCTCCCGGGGACGGATTCACCGTCCCCAGGGCTCTCAGCAGCTCCCGATCCCGCTGCTCGCCCACCCTTGAGCTTCACAGCATCCCTGGCTCCTGATATTTAATTTCCCGTCTCTGGGGCTTGCAACATCCCCAGATCCCGGTGCTCAGGCATCCTTGTGGTTTGCAGCATCCCTGGGTCCTCAGGATTTATTCACCATTCCTGGGGTTCACAGCACCCCTGGATCCTGGTGCCTGGTCCTTGAGGTTTGCAGCATCCCTGGGTCCTGATGAGTTAATTTACCATCTCGGGGGCTTGCAGCATCCCCAGATCCCTGTGTTTGGGCATCCTTGGAGTCTCCAGCATCTCCAGATCCTCACGATTTATTTACCATTCCTGGGGTTCACAGCACCCCTGGATCCTGGTGCGTGGGCAACATTGGGGTTTGCAGCATCCCTGGGTCCCGATTATTTAATTTACCATCTCAGGGCCTTGCAGCATCCCTGGCTCCTGGTGTTTTATTTACCATCTCCAGGGCTCTCAGCAGCCCTGGATCACAGTTCTTGGGCATCCTTGAGGTTTGCAGCATCCCTGGATCCCAGCGATTTAATTTCCCTTCTCTGGGGCTTGCAGCATCCCCAGATCCTGTGCTTGGGCATCCCTGGGGCTTGCAGCATCCCTGGATCCTTGTCATTTATTTGCCATCCCTGGGGTTCGCAGTCACCCCAGATCCTGGTGCTCTACCATCCTTGAGGTTTGCAGCAATCCTGATGATTTAATTTACCCTCTTGGGTGTCTGCAGCATTCCCAGACCCCAGTGATTTATTTACCCTCTCAGGGGCTTGCAGCATCCCTGGATCCCGGTGTTTGGGCATCCTTGGAGTCTCCAGCATCTCCAAATCCCGGTGATTTATTTGCCATCCCTGGGGTTCATAGCTGCCCCAGATCCCAGTGCCTGGGCATCCTTGAGGTTCACAGCATCCCTAGATCCCAGTGATTTATTTACCATCCTCAGGGTTCTCAGCACCCCTGGATCCAAGTGCTCGGCCAACCTCAGGGTTCGCAGCATCCCTGGCTCCTGATATTTAATTTCCCATCTCTGGGGCTTGCAGCATCCCTGGATCCTCGTGATTTATCTTCCATTCCTGGGGTTCGCAGCCATCCCAGATCCCGCTGCTCAGGCGTCCACAAGGTTCGCAGCATCCCTGGGTCCCGATGATTTAATTTCCCATCTCTGGACCTTGCAGTATCCCCAGATCCTGGTGTCTGGGCATCCCTGGGGCTTGCAGCATCCCCGGATCCTGGTGTCTGGGCATCTCTGGACCTTGCAGCATCCCCGGGTCCTGGTGTCTGGGCATCTCTGGACCTTGCAGCATCCCCGGGTCCTGGTGTCTGGGCATCCCTGGGGCTTGCAGCATCCCTGGATCCTCGTCATTTATTTACCATCCCTGGGGTTTGCAGCAGCTCTGGATCCTGGTGATTTATTTCCCGTCCTTGGACCCCGCAGCATCCCTGCATCCCGCTGATTTATTTCCCACCCCTGGACCCCGCACCATCCCCAAATCCCATTTTT
>NW_010131370.1:0-4432 GCF_000699245.1 Pterocles gutturalis
TCCAACTTTAATGATTCTGTGATTCTATGGTTGTCATGTGCTTTTAGTTTGGCCCCAGAGTTTGTTATGGTAGGTGAGTTCCTAGTAAACATTAGAAGTGGAGTAATTAATTTAATTTCCTTAAGTCTAGTAGGAATTAAAGCTAGTCAGTATTTGAGTGGGATTGAGATTTCTATTTTAAACTGTACTAAACAGTGTTTGTTTGACATTACAAACTTTGCTCTGAATTTGCCCCATACATTTGCACTCGATATTTCAAAAAGGTATCTCATGCTATAAGAAAGATGTTAATGAAGGGCATAAATGCAGAGGGAAAGTCATTCCTCTTTAGCCCCTGCTTAAGTAATGTTACTGCATGGATGTTTTCTTTGGGTGTGGTACACTGGAGCTATTTATCACAGTGACTGCTGCTTTCTCTAGACATTTTTGATAATAGGTATCAAAACAGATGAATATGGGATTTAGAGTGTCTGTCATGGTATGTTTTTGTGTCTAGCTACTTGGCATTCAGTTTTTTAGGTGAAGTGACCTATATTAAGCATCTCATATTGCAAATTCAGTTACATTATTAGCTGAGGGACATCTGACTAATGTGGCAAATACCAAACTATCATTGAGAACTCAAAATATCCGGGCACAGTTAAATTTGTAATGATCTTTGGAATTATAATGTTATGTAACTAGGAAAACATTTTGTGGTTTTAATTTTAGAATCTGCCACAAAATGTTGTCTTTTATCCGTGCCTGGTGTCCATTTAAGTCCCACAGTTTTTCTATTCCCTGTGAGACACACAGAACCAATCGAAAGAACAATGAGTGTATAACTATGTTCATGGAAGGAATATGTATTATAAATTAAATGCAAGAGGTATCAAAAACATTTTTTTAAAGTCACCCCTTGAGTTCAGTATGTGATGGAAAGCAAAATACTGATGTTGGTAGAAATGGAAAAATTTCATTTAATCAGTGTCTGTAGTTACTCACTGTAATTCATTTACCCACCTCAGAAAAGTATATTCATTATAAGCCATTTACCAATATGTAACTCATTTATCCAACAGTATAATTCATTTGCTGCTTTATCCACGTATTCAGCATAATTAAGTCTCCTGAATGAATGTATTTGTAAAGATTCACTCTCCTTTTATCAGGGCATTAATATGTCTCAGTTAAGTTGAAAGGAAAATCAAAGTCTGTTGTCATAAAGATTAGCTTATTCACAAGAAACTTGGGTTGTGTTTATAGCTCATTTTCTGTCTGAATAGATACTGAGGCTGTCTGGAAATCTCCCACACCCCGTATAAGTACAACTAGAGTGTTAGTTGGTCATCTGGGAACTGCAGGTGCATGTACTCTAGCCATGAAGCATGCTTACATGTCCTTTCAAGACATTGTAAAGCATAGTGTACACCTGAGAGTAAAATGATCATATGGCAACTCCAAACTGCTTGCTTATGTATGTAGAGATGAGCAGTTCCCAGGCTCTGTATGACTGGTGCTGGCTGTGTTGAACATATTTAACTAAATCACTAGGTGTGGCCAGCTAAGCCAGGGAGCAGAGCAAGAAGCTGCTGAGGACAGAACAAAGTTCAATGGCTTCTTTTTTTTTGTCTTGGTTCAAACAGTTTCTGTTCTGCAGGTGCCTGCGGTTTTGGTGGTTGGGGAATTTTTATTTTTTTTTCTTTAAATTCCCCTCTATAGATAGAAGCAAAGTATAGGATTAGCCTGCAGAACATTAACATGCTAAAATATCGCAGCCTTATCCATGTTGGTTGTCTAGAGACCTAACGGAGACATGCCCTTTGGAGAAGCAGAGGGAATATTCATGGTCAAGGTACCTCTTTTAGACTGGCCATCTAAATGTAAGTTCTATTCCCTTTGCAAAGGTATGACCAAGGAGTGGTACATTCATTGAGGTGGCCATTTGATTGGGTATGAAGAATAAAAGTTGGCAAAGTAATAGTATAAACACCTGTCTGTTTGTTCTTTGCTTTACCTGAAGGCCAATACTGTTACTAAAGCAATTTCTGTTTTTTTCCCCGCTCCACCAAACCTGCAAAGCAGGCTTATGATTTGTAGAGATTGATAAGCTCCTTAGGCATATAAAGAGATACACAGTGTAGGTTGATATTTGCAGTAGTTGGATGTTCTGGTCACATCAGGGTCTTGGTTCAACCTCCCTCTGTTACTCTATGCATTTTAATTTCATATCTGTAAGGTAAGCAAAATTTGTGAAGTAAAGTGACATTTGGTGGGTCTCGTGCTTGATCACGTAGCTTTAGTGTAGACTTTCACCTGTTTCCAAGTCACTGAATGGACTGTTCTTCCCTCTGCCACAATACTTCCTGAGACTGTTGTCAGCTGCTCTTTTCAATGCCCTTGGCCTTTTAAGTTTTCCAAGCCACTTACCCACTAGTCTTTCTGTTTTCAGTGCTCTGTTTTTCACACATTCAAAGTGAAGTCCAGGTACTAATGAAAGAAAGTAGTGGAGGCTGAGTGGATGGCTGGCATGGAACAAGATGTTTCAATCTCCAAACTTCTGATAAGGTGTCTTTACTATTAAATTACACACATAAAAACCAAGATTAAGGGCACTTCCACTATGCTTAAAAAAATGTATTTAAAGAAAAAATACATTTTCATATAGATAACTTACATCTTCATTTTATATTTTTGTGATCCTATACCATTACAGTTCTTAGTGTTGGTTAGTAACAAAAAATATGCATGCACACATGTAAATAGTTTTGTAATAATCTTCCATGATTATGTGATTCTTTCTTGGAATAAAATGTATCATTAAGCAAAAGTAGAATGTACAGTGCTAAAAATAACATTTGACATCGAATGGTCATAAGTTTTATTGTAAGGCTGTGCAGATGAGTGCATTCTTTTGAAAGTATCTCTCTAAGACAAGAAAGGCAGAAAAATTATCTAGTTTTTTTGACTACAGTCTTAATCACAGTGGATGGAGTGAGCAGTGCATTGCTAAGTTGTGGTTGCATAAAGATCAACAGGTGAGCAAAGAAGTATTGAGACTGGTAGTCCTTTTGCTTTCAATGTATGCCCAACCAAACAATCTCTAAAATGGAAGTAAGAGAAGAGGTGGTGGCACTGGAAAAAAACCCAAAATTATAAAGAAGGGGAAGGTGTAGTATTTTTCACTTTGGAACATTCACTAACAAAAAAACCCCAAAAAAGGCAAACAAAAAAGGGCAAATAGATAAGAGCAAATAAAGGGTCCAACAGAATCGATGAATAATTGGTCAATTTGCTAAGTTGGATGGGTTCAAATACAAGGTGGTAGCACAGCAGTGCTCCAGAAGCATTTTCAGAGAGGAGGCAGTGATTGATTCTGCCTCCTGCTGCTTTTCCCCTGTCTCACCTCACTGCAGTGGATGGTCGAGAGAGGTTTTTTTTGTGGTTCCCCGAAAAGAAGCAAGGGCTAGGTGGACTCAGACAATGACTCAAGGAACAATACAACACAATTTTATTTACCTCACCAACTGCAAAAACATTGCAAATCAACTTCTCAAAGTAAAGCACCGAATCACACTTGTCAATTATCACCAAACATCACTTATCAATTAAGCAAGCATCAACTAATGCTCAGTTATTTGGAGGCAAAAATCAAGCAAAAGACAGAGTAGGCAAGAGTTGAAAGATAAGAAAGAGGGGCAGAAAGACAGATGGAAAGACAAAGACACACAAACACAGAGACATATAGATAACATCACCAATCCCTCATTCCAGTATGTGTCTTCAGGCAGAAATCTTCATTTCAGGCAGAAACTCCTTCTGTGGTGGGGTGATGGGTGGACAGGGAGTAGGTGGTTGGGCTCAGCCTTTTATACAGCCCTTGGGGTGGGGGAGCTCAGGAGCATAGGTGAGCTAAAAATGAGAGGTTAATACAAATTCATTAAGTTTATTAACAAGTGGAGTTGTCCAGTAGCACGATTACAGATGACACCGTGTCCTGGGTTAAGCAGAGACAGAGTTAACTTTAGCTATCAAGAGGCTGTGTTTTGGATTTGTGCTCAGAAGGAGCTGATAAGAACCGATGTATTGTGCTGCTGCCAAGGTCGGCAGATGAGCGAAGCGGCACAGCTGGTTGCTAGCCTAGGATTTGCTCTTAGGTTAAGATTGAAAACTCAGAATAGACAATAATCTATTTCATAACATACACATCATGCCCCGTATATAGGTGAGGACCCTCTGAAAGATTGTCCCTTTTAATTTCCAGGGCCCTTTTGGTTTCGGATCTCTTCTGGCTCAGGATTGCTCTCCCAAGGCCTTCCCCCCTCCCCACCCCAGTTGGCTCTCGGTCTGGGACGCTTGGGCTGTTATCTCCATTCTGTGAGTTTCGGGACTCTCCCGCTCCAGGAGCCGGGTGGTCACTTCTTCCCCCTACCCTGGTCAGCTCTCAGTCTGG
>NW_010131371.1:0-5794 GCF_000699245.1 Pterocles gutturalis
GGGTGGGGAAGAAAGAAAGATTAAACTGATCTGGAAGAGAATAAAACCAGTGTGGATTACAGCAATTTTTTTTTTCTTTAGAGGATCCTAGCGAGAGGCAGATCAGACGGCTGGGTGGGAAAAAAAAAAGCGACTGGAGAGCACCCAGGAAGGACTTTCTAGAAAAGACACACATACAGACAACCCCCTCCTTTCTCCCCTCCAAAATGCAACGGGGACCCAGGCGGCTGCCGGGAAGCGCAGGCAGGAGCAGCCAGGCTCGGGGCTCCCGTCCTCCCTCCCCTGGCATCCCCCTTCCCTCCTGCAGCAGATTCTGCAATCAGACATGCAAAAAAAAAAAAAAAAAATCCTGAAAGAGGAAGACTGAAGTGTTGAAAAGGCTGAGCTCAGAGCGCCGAAATGGCATCAGGAGAGCAGTGAGTGCGAGCTGAACAGCAGAGCAAATTAAGATGCATGGTGCATTTTTGGCAAGCACAAACCCAAGCAGATCAGAGCTCTGCTTAATTTGCTCGGCTTTGCTACAGCGCTTTTCTGCATGTCTCTCCCCCCCCCCCAATAGTTTCGTGTCTCTGCTCCTCCGCACAAAAACACAGCGATAAAGGGACAGTGCTGCAGGCTGGAGCACGGGTGAAGGGAGGAATTACAGGTGTAGGGCTCCAAAGGTTTGAAGGGTCTGATTCTGCCAGGCACAGGGCTTTGCACAGGGAAGGGGTGGGCAGGGGTTATCTCTGAACAGGCTGAACCACCACCTCCAGGCTCTGCTCTGCACCCTGAATCATCCCAGTCCAGAAAAGACAAACAGGATTTGGGGGTAAAAAGGGGAAATAAAAGAAAAAAAAAACCACACCAAAAAAACCAGCTGCAGGGAGGATTTGCAAGCACAATTCGTACACCCATACTCCTTACTGGGGAGCAGCCCATCCCAGTGGGGCACAAGCAGGGCTCATGTGTGGGTACCTCCTCACCCATTGATGTACAGCCACATTGCAGTCCCTGGGAACAGCAGTGATGTGCAAGGGGCTGCACACACCAGGGCATCAGTCATGCTCCCCTGGAGGCTTCTGGGGTGCCGGGCTGCTTCATTGGGGCTCCTCCTGCCAGGGCTCCCAATGGGAAGTAAAAGTATTCATCCAGTGAATAGATACTGAGGTGGGAGGGCTGGTTTCTCCCTGAGCCCCACCTGCTTGCAAATTACTGAAGTGAAACACCTGAATCCAAAGAGGTCACTGAAGTGCCTGGCACTGCAAGGAAGAGAAGCATGGGGGGGCTGGCAGGTCCCCATCAGCAGGTCTCATCCCCAGGCACCTGTAGAGAGACTGCAGCTGGAAAGGCACCAGAGAGGAAAACGCCTAGGCAGTTTCTGCCCCCTGCCTCAGTTTCCCTGCTTGTGTCAGAGAGGTGCCATTCTTGTGCCTCAGCACTGTGATTGGACTGGAGGAGACACTGATGGAGGGCACTATGCCATTGTCCCCACCCATGGGGAACACCGGGCACAGACAGCACATGGGTTCATCTCTCAGCAGCACAGGGGACAGGGTTGTCACACTACCTGCAAAACCAGTGCCTGAGGCGAGACTAAGGCTTACTTTATGCTGTAGCTGGTGCAAGGTCAAAGCCTTCTCGTGTCACTTGACATCAATCACAACGTAGCGTGTGAAACCAGTGTGAGGCCATCAGCCTACCCTGGCGTGTCACTGCAGGGCCTGTCACAGGGTGGGGACATGTTCAAGGGGCACAGTGTTTTCCAATCTACTTGCAAAGGTAAAGGTTTAACCCACAGAAAGTTGGGGACGTCCCAGCTCAGCTGTCCCAGGTTGGGGGGGGATGCAGGAGCCCACCAACCCCTGTGACATGTACACCCCTCTCTGCCACCCAGTGCCAGGTGGTTCCCGCTTCAGCAGCTGATGAGGAGGTTTTGTGCCAAGCCACGGCTTCCTCTGCTGCTAGTAGATAAAGCCAAGGAGGAAACATGGCTGGGCAAACTGGGGAGAATGGGAGGAGCAGGAGCATCCATCTGGGTGCCGGAGGGCAGGGCAGAAGGTAGGCAGGCAAAGAAAGAAACCAGGGGGCTGTGCATCCTGCCCATTGCAGGCTGCCAGGGGGATTGGCGGCCTCACTGGCAGAAGACACTGCAGCGACAGCAAAGTCTCTGCCACAGAGAGCAGACGGGCCACCAACCTTCACCCAGCCCCAGAGTTGGGTGGCCCCTGGCCCCGCTTCCCCAGTTTGAACCCACCAGTCCTCGCAGACACATGATGCTCAGCGAGGGCATCTGCCCGCTCAGAGCCTAAAGAGGACAGGAGTATTTGGGAGCTGCTGGTGGTGGGAATGTGCCATCCCTGCCTCCATCCCTCACTCTTGTCCCTGTGGAAGAGGGAAGCAGGAGCAGGGCATGAGTGATGGGGCTGTCAGAGCGCAGAGATGGTATCTCGAGCAGAGGCCTTGCCGTTATTGCTCTGAGGGATGCTGGCAAATTGCTCTTTCAAGAAGCATCTCCATGAGCGATGAAATCAGTGCCTCCTGCGAGAGCTCTGCCCCACAGGGGCTCAAGGGCTGGATTCCCTCTGGCCTTTGAGACCCTCCAGAAACTCCACGGGATGCTCTCGGCTGAGACCAAATCCCAGATCCTCTGCAGAGAGGTCCCCATCTCCACCATCCCAGCTGGCCTCTGCATGGGGACACGAGTTGCTACCAAAACACCCAGCCCCAGAAGGAGTGGGAGGCACCTGGGGGTCTCCTGGCTGCGGGCAGGGGTGAAGGCAGCGGTTTTGTTTGCATCTCTGCTTTTCCCACCCACATGGTTGCCTTTTAGCATCACTCTCATGCTGGCTGTCCCTCGGGGACAATTTTTCCTCCTGTCACCCTGCTTCCCAGGTGAAGGCTCCCCAATGCACCACTCACCTCCCGAGGCCAGCAAACACCACGGCCCCTCGAGGCACGGCCAGAAAGAGATCCGTGGTCCGATATCTGCTCAGTCATCATAAGCTCCAACGTCCACTCCTGCCTCTGATCTCCATATCGATCCATCAGGCCCGCGCTGAGGCATGCGCTGCCCCGCTCCCTATTACCAGAACAGCACTTGCCGTTCAGCTGAAAATGATGAGCTGACATTTTTCTAGCCCCCATCTCGTCCAGAAGGATCTGCCTGCAGCAGGACCACTTTGCACACCTCTGAACCACAGCCAGCCCCGGGGCGGGCAGAGCTGCTCTTTGGCAGCAGGCAGCGATGCCGGGCAGCAGCATGGGGTGTGAGCTCTGACGGGAGAGGCAATGAGAAGGGTTTCATCCCCTACTTCGGGAATTTGGCTGCAGCTTCATACACCCCTTTGCAGAGACACCCCAGGAATTTTGGAAGTGTCTTTTTGGAGAGGGTCCAGCTTGCAGGGTAAATGCCCAGCTCTTGGGGGGGGGGGGGTCAGGGCTGGGTTGGGGAGCACAGAATCCCCCATGGCAGCACTGGTGTGAACAGCAGGAGGAAAATATCAGCCCCTGCAGAACCAAGAGGCGTTTGCCTCTCACCTGAGCCGTGCAGGCACATGAGCATCAAAAGTGTTTCTGCCTGAAGCAGAGCTCCTTGTTCCCACCACCCTGGGAAGAGCTTGGAAGCAGCCTTTGATTTGACGTCTGCAGCTCTTCTCAAGCACTTGGCAGAAGCCGCTGGGCAGCAGGAAGGTCACATCCTGCACCTGGGTCAGCCTGGCCCCAGGAACCTGAAGGGAGAGGGGCAGGGGGAGGCACAAGGAGGGGGTCATGTTTGGGCAGCGACATCCGTGTGACGAAGGGCAAAGGTCTCAGCCAGGGGAGGTGGCTGGAGGGCAGCTGGGGGTAAGAAACTCCGACCTTGTGTTGTCCTTGCTGATACTGTGGGAAAGTGGGGACAAGGGCAGGATGAAACCATCCTAGCCAATGTCCTGTTCATAAACTCTCCAAGGCTGTTACAAAAGTTTAGGGAAAAGCACCTAGCCAGGTACTGTTTGCTAAATAAACAGAAACAAAGATTTCAGGAGAAAACATATTCAAATGAGGTCTAAAGAAACAGCCCTGTCACGGAGATAACAAATATTGCTGTGCTTGCATTCATCGCTAAAACCTGAACCAGTCTCCCACCTAGGCAGCTCCTGAATTAATGTGTCTGGACAGAGAAAAAGTCTGGTTATGCCTATAATGTCCCAGAGATGGTCTAGGGAGGATGTCTGCGATGGTCTGAGGAAAAAAAAAAAAAAAAAAAAAAAAGAGACTGAAACAAGGTCTTGGAAAGCCCAAGGAATAGGAAGGAGAATAATGTGGAGCAGATTATAGCCGCAGTCGAGAAATGAAGGCAGCGCTTTGATCTGCCAGCGATGCTCTGTGCAGAACTGGTCCAGCGCCCACCGAGGGGAAAGAGGAGCGGTTCTGCGCCAGGGTGGGGGGCTCTGGGAAGGATGAGGCTGCAGAGCCCGAGGCAGCTGCTGGAAGAGGAGCTGGGGAGGGGGCTGCAGAGAAGTCCCAGGACACACTCCAGACGGCCGTGCTGCAGGCAGATAACGGGAATTATAGTCCCGGCATTGTTCCTCTGCTGACCTGCCATCTGCACATCTCTCGGGGCGTTTTACGGGCTCAGAGCTGGCTCAGTTGTGGGCATGAGTCAGGAAATCCCCGATGCAAGCAGTCAGGTCACACAGTCATGGACACAACCCTGCCAGGACAGAGGAGCAGAAGTCTCCGTTGTGTTCCCCTATGATTTTCCCCAAACCAAGCCCCTGCTTTCAAAAATCCCACATTCCTAACTCAGTCTCTGAATGCCCAAGTGGAGCATGGGGGGGACTAAAGGTCAGAGAGAGCCTGGGATAACCCACAACGCAGGACCTTGAATTAAGAAAAAAAATTTAAAATAATCAAAATGAACCAAAACCCCCCCCAAACTTTCAGCTTATTTCCAAGCATACTTTCAAGAACAAAAGGAAGAGCTACATTTGCACCAAGCCCTGTTTTCTTGCATGGCAGCACCCCATCTGAGTGTCCCTGTCCTCTAGCCAGGCACCCGCCCTGGTGGCAGCATCTCTCCCGCACCACCGTGTGGTTCGCAGAAACTCAGGCTGCGGCAGAGATGCTGGGGAGGACATTCTGCAAAAGGAATAGTGTCTGTGACACACGCCTCATCAGAGAGGTAACAATGCTCGTCGCAGGCCCCTACCAAGCCTCCAGGTTGAATCACAGCTCACAGAGAATCAATTCCTCCTCGCCCTCAGCTCTTCCCTGCACATGTGCACAGCAACAAGTTCCACAAACCCCAGCCGCCCTTGCGAGGAAATTAATTTGGTTTAGAAAAAGCTCCTCAGCCTGTTTATACATCCAAATCTTTCACTGATCTTCCTTCCTGGGTGGCTCCGTTGACTCCGGGGAGAGGTGCGGGAGCGGGGTTAAGCAGGGAAGAAACTAATGTAGCAAACTCCTTATAAAATTATTTACCAAAATCTTTTTGTAGGGTGCTGCTCTCCTAAATGAATCTGGTGAAGTTGCTATTATCTACAGCAGGGTAGGGAATGCAGCTTTTAGCAGGGTGTCAGAGCCCTCACGTAAAAAGGATGCACAGCCCCATCCCAAGCATCTATTGTGCTTCCCAAGTGTCAGAAGGATGAGTGACTAGCATCCCCAATAGCTGACTGGGGAGAGGCTGCGGCCCCAAAAGGGCATCATTTCCAAAATCTCCACTACTTCTCTCATCCCAAGGATGAATTGAGTCAATACGTGCTTGGAATGGTTTCCTGGTCCATCAGGGGAATCATGAAACACTCAATTACTTAAAACATCTTCC
>NW_010131371.1:5821-10623 GCF_000699245.1 Pterocles gutturalis
CAGCTTGTCCCTCTCTCAAACCACCATGCAGGGAGAAGCAACCCAAAAGGACCATGACCCACACAGTCTGGCTTAGCCAGGAGCCCTGGGCTGGAAAAGCAGGACCCCACAACTCTCTGACCCAGACACCTCACCCTGCTCCGGAGAAAAACAAGTGAAGGCAGGATGCTCCCCCTCGGTGGCTGGTGGCATCGGTGTTTTCATACTTTGATGCCTCTCCAGCATCACCTGAAAGCTGGAGCTCCCAGAGCATAAGGTGACAGGCTGACAGCAGCCCCGGTAGCAGCTCCAGGCTCTGCCATGCTTATTTCTCAACATCGGTCTTGCAGAGTCGTTAGCAATCCCGCTAATGTGCAGCATCTAATCTCTCCCTGCCCAGGGATGACAGCAGCTGGGGCTCAATGGCATAATTGTGTTTTGATCCCGCATGCCAGACTTCCTAGACACACGCTGGGAGTTGACACTACCTTACAGGAGGAGGTCTTACTGTGGGAAACAGCTCCCACCAGCTCTGTGCATCTGGGAAGCAAGGGGGGGACTTGGAGGGGAGCTCTGGTTTTGTCTCTGCAGGAAAGCCCTTCACCATTCCCACAGGGTTGGGCTGACGGGGGAGACCTGGGGCATGTGGTGGGGATGGAGGGATGTTGCCCTGAAGCATGTGGTCCCCAGGTCACCCCTCTAACACTGCCTTCTGCCCCCGTGTGCTGCAGGGGGAACTGAAGGCAGGAGCCTGGTGTGTGAGCTGTGGCGAATGTCCTGCCAAAGTGTCTGCAGTAAACAAATCAATAATTAAGGGAGGATGTACATTAGCCTTTGAACACACTCCAGGTAGAGCTGATTTTAGCTCTTCCAAAGAAAGTGTGTGGGGTGAGCAAAGGTGGGGGGATGCAAAGGGCCAAGGGGATGCAGAAGGCTGAGGTGCAGGTTAGGGATGAAGATGGAGGATCAGGAGGAGGAAGGTGAGATTTATCAGGCAGGCTAGGTGCAGGAGGAGGGATGTTTGTGGGAAGCAGCCAGCTGAAGGAACTGTTGGGGGGCTAAGGAGAAGAGGGATGCGGACATTTGCACGGGCTGGAGGTGATGTGCATGAACATGCTTGCAGTGTGATGGGCATGAAGTCCACATGCTGGAGCTGAGAAGTGGGGATGTGCCATGAGAAGATTATCGTGAAGAGCTGCGCAGAGAGAGCCCATCACCAACACCCCTGTCCCCTGCCCCTTCCCATGCCTGCTGGGTGAAATCCCACCCCAAGGTATTCTCCTCCTCTAATGACACTGACGCTCAGGGCCTGCCCCAGCCCCTGCTGGGTTGGCTACTTGCCATTGGTTAGGGGCTGGGTGTTGCATGGACGAAGTGCTCATCTCAGCCCCAGCCCTTACACACCAACTCAGGACCACCAAAGCAAGATTGTGCATCATGGCTCTGTTCATCTGTGGCTGTTGGTCCACAGATACGTCCCTTCAGGTGAACAGAGAGTCAAGATGCCTGCACACAAAACAGCTGGGAGGTTTTCTTCTCTTTGA
The DNA here is from genome assembly GCF_000699245.1 of Pterocles gutturalis. NCBI lineage: Eukaryota > Metazoa > Chordata > Aves > Pterocliformes > Pteroclidae > Pterocles > Pterocles gutturalis. Next base: position 7,345 of record NW_010131371.1, read on the forward strand.
AGATGCAGCAGTTTTTCTTGCCTACTCCTGCCTGGCTCCTTCTCCAGCCACATCCCTTGCTAAAGATCACTGCCTCCCCAAAAGCAGCCCTAGCAACCTCACACTCGCCTGTCCAAAGCTCAAGGTGACAAATAACTTGCCAACCTCCTGTCCAGCCAGCTCCAGACCTACAGTTCAAGAGAGCATCCTACAGTGGGAAATGATCTCTCAAGATATTTTGCCTGGTGACAGGCACCAGCAGGTCAAGCTCCGAGGTCCCCACACTCATCTGGGACACACTGCCAGAGGAGGAAGGCAGAGAGGGGCACTAGCAAGGCCTGAAGAAGTTTGGGCAGCAGTGCCACACTGTTCTCCACATTGGCACCTGTATCATCCCTGTCCTGTCACTTTTAATGCCAAGGGGGAAAAGCCAAAGCCCAAGATCTCGCAATACAGATAGATCTTTGTTCTACTACAGGGGTAAGTCCCCCACATCTTTTAGCACATTGCTGAGCAGTTCTCAGCACTGAGCAATAGCCTCTATCACCCCACCAGTCCCAAAAGAGGCTTTCCCCATCCTTACAGAGAAAGTTCTGGCTGACATGATTTATGCCTGCTGCATATCTGAGCTGGCTTGCCACAAGCTTCTGCATTTGGGCTAGTGCTGGAAACCACACAGGAGCATCAGCTAATGTGAAACCCAACCCACCTTCTCAGCGGGATAGTTTCCCCAGAGCCCATCTTCACATTTCCCCCTCCCCTGGCTCAGCACCCGCTCCCCCTGCCAGGCGAGCCTGTGGTTTGTGATAGCCAAATGCATCATGGTGCAGCAGCATTAACCAGAGCCCTGCCAGCCCTGCCCTTCCCAGGAAGGTGGGGAGACACTGGGAGAGCCCTGGGGAGGGATGGAGACAGACCTCTGCCAGCCGGAGGTGCTCAGTCACCCACTGCAGAGCTTCCAGGGGAGCCTGAGTTGGTCCAAAATCTCAAATGCTGGAGAGTTTTCCTCCAGCAAAGAGCTTCCACCATGAAGAGTTATCAGTAAAACACTTGCAATGCAGTTTAGCTGAGTAAAATAAATAAAAGTGCTAATGACTCTAATCAAATATTAAAGGATTGCTTTATTCTTGCAAATGCACAGGCCATTTGTACACAGCTGAAATCTGGAGGTGGCCCCTATAGCTGAAATGACCAACAACAGCTAAAATGACACCAGGTTCTTCCTTGTGCTGAGTGTCTGGGTAGAGACCTCCGCTTCCCACCAGGACAGAGGTGGGTCCAGCAACCATCTCTGTCGGCTGCTCATGTGCAGATTATCCAAATGGAGCTTCTACAACCAAGACAGATAGGCTAAGCCTCCAGACCACGCTGTGCCAGCTTGACTTGTCTGTTTGTACAGACATCGCAGTGCTGAGCAGGCAACCAGTAGCAGTCGTTTCATCATGCTACGGGGCTCCCCTCACTCCCTCACCTCCCTCAGTGATATGCCAGAGCCTTCTAATGAAGTTAATATTTCCTCCCACTGCCTATTAACGCTGGCTAGAGGAGAGGTCCTTCTCTCACTGGGTCTGCCACAAGCCCACACCATCTCACTGGCCCCAGCAGCCCATCCCCATTCATTCCTCTTGGGACACTTCTCCCTGTGTCCTCCTGGAGGTCCCCCAGGTGCTCCTGGTGCTATTGGTCTCCCCTCCTGCTTAACAAAGGGTTGCTGTGATTTTGGTGGGCCAGGAGATCTGCTGGAGAGGATGGAGCAGGCTGTGATGGGGGTCTGGCAGCTCTGGGTGCTCCAGACCCAGATCTTCCACTCCAAAGCTGCAGGGAGAGAGGGTGAAACACCCCACCAGGTACCAACCGGAGCAGCCTTGCTGCAGGACCGAGGGAGATGCTGTGCTGAGCCAGAGGAAAACAAGGGATTGTATGGCCTGATGTCCAAGTCCCACATCAGAGCCATGGGAGCCCTGGTCTGAGCAGCCAGCACACCTCCATCTGGCAGGTACATGTGAAGAATACATGGTCGTTTCACAGGTAGTTTGCACTGGGAAGAAGAAACACATTTTGTTATGAAATAACTCCCTCGACACCATCTGGTAATTTGTCCCATCCCCAAAAGCCAACGAGTGGGCCACCCTGACCCTAAACACAACTTCCTCTGGAGTTATTGTAACTGAGCGAGAGTGTTTGTCTCAGTGCTAGTTTTATTTTTTTTTTTGGTAAGGAGGAGTGGAAGAGGCATTGTAGCATCACACATGCACTGGCCCCATCTCCAGAGGACCCCAGATAAACTCCTGTCCCACGCCTGTCCCCTCCCCTCCCATCTCCGGCTGGCCACGGCCACTGCCCAAGCACAGAGAGGGACGCTGCCTGATTAAAATCCTGGTTATTAGGAACTCAAAGGGAAAGGAATGAGCGAGTGCCAAATGGCGAAGGATAAAATCAATATGGGGAGAGCTGTTATTTAAGCTTCTGAGCTCCGGGGTATTACAAACGTTGGAGAGCAATGAAATAAAAATGATACATAAAGTGACAACATCATCATGACTGTATAACTGACGCCCTTAGCAGCTGTTTGGTCTGAACAACAGAAGTAAATCCAAATCTGTGCCTGCTGCCCAGGGCTGTCTGGGACTCCTAAGGGGGCACTTTGTGATCAGAGAGAGAGGAAATTACAGGGTATTTTTGCCAACCGGATCATTTTTAACATCCCTTGGTCACCATGCCCTGGAAGCCCAAAGGTTCACATCGTCAGCAACCCCCCTCCACTGACTGGCACCCCAGCTCTTCTAGCAGAGATTGGGGATTTGCTGCCAGTGGAGTGGACCCCATGGGGGATCCCAGCAAACTCGGGGGTGTGGGGTGGCAGTGGGACTCCCTGGGCACAGCAGCCAGCCTGCTGCCATGGCCAGGACCTGCCCCTCGCAGGACACTGGTTGCTCCACCCGCCGTGAGCCAAACTGCACTGCACAGGCGATGCTGAGGGCAGGTCCTGCAAACCAGGAGTGAAAACACTGGGCTGGCGTGCAAAGCATCTTTCCTTGCCTCCAAGGCTTTCTGACACCCTCTTATCACCCTTTAAAGCTTCCCCACACCAACACAAAGCAATAACGTTTATATTTCTCTCTATTGGTTGAAAATCGAGATTTTTTTTTTTTTTTCCCCACCTTTCTCTGCCTCTCCATCATCTCTCCTCCTATTGACCAGACCCTGGAAGCTTGTCAGCCCTCCCAGCTCTGCCTGCGAGCTGCCCCTCACTGCCAGACCCCCAGCACATCCTCCTGCGTGGGTACCACCGTTGCTGCC